>NC_081404.1:7749793-7997293 GCF_030684315.1 Stegostoma tigrinum | reverse complement strand
ACACACACACAAACACACACACAGAAACACACACAGACACACACACACACACACACACACACACACACAGAAACACACACAAACACACAGACAGAAACACACACACACACACAGAAACACAAACAGAAACACAAATACACACACACAGAGAAACACACACAGAGAGAAACACACAGAAACACACACACAGAAACACACACACACAAACTGAAAACCACACACACACAAACACATACACACTCACACAGAAAAACACACACACAGAAAAACACACACACACACACACACACACACACACACAGACACACAAGCACACACAAACACACACACGCACACGGAAATATCATGAGATCCAGGTCAAGCATTGATTCATTTGGCTGTTATCAAGAACAATGGGTTACAGGTTCAGGAGAAACTTGAAAAATTATGCATTTTATCTTTGATGCTAAGAACATCTTCAAGAATATTATTGGTCACAAAAGATATCTACTGAGCAACTGTTTCGCTTGGTCAGTGAGATTGTAATGAGAGGTCATAAGTTTAAGATAATCACAGTAATAACAGAGGAGTTTAAGAACTATCAATACAAAGAATGATTAGAAAGTGAAATTCTCTGCTGCCAACTATTGCTGAAGTAGATGTCAAGTTGATTTTAAAAGGGTATAGGTCATTATTCCTCTTCCCTTTTTCTGAGACAAGGGCAAAAAAGCCACATTGGGCTAAAACTAGGTGACAACAAAATCACCAGTGCAGGTCAAGTGCAAAATTACCTGCTTTAGGTGCATCGTTACAAAATGCCATAGTCCTTTACCCAATCTCTGTATTAAATGCTCGAGCATGCAGACTTTTGAAAATTAATGCAAACTTTTCTGCTTTGCCAGGAACGCACATCAGCAAATTTCACACCTTTAATATGTGATTTTATATCTGACAGTGCAAATTAACATCTCAGATTTTCGCTGCAAAATTTTCTGCGATGAAGTGTTAAAATCTTCTCTTGAAACAGCATAGTGGGCATAGAAAAAAGGAGCAGGAGTAGACCATTAAGCCCTTCAAGCTTGCTTCATCATTCAACATGATCATGGACAATCATCCAACTCAGTCCCCTGTTCCTGCTTCCTCCCCACAACCTTTGACCCCTTTAGGACTAAGACCTTTGGGGCGGCCTGGTGGCTCAGTGGTTAGCACTGCAGTCTCACAGCGCCAGGGACCTGGGTTCGAATCCACCCTCAGGCTGCCTGTGTGGAGTTTGCACATTCTTCCCGTGTCAGTGTGGGTTTCCTCTGGGTGCTCCCGTTTCCTCCCACAGTCCAAAGATGTGCAGGTTAGGTTGGGGTGACCATGGGAAATTGCCCACAGTATCCAGAGGTGTGTGGGTTATAGGAGGATGGGTCTGGGTGGGATATATCAAGGGGTGGTGTGGACTTGTTGGGCCGAAGGGCCTGTTTCCACACTGTAGGGAATCTAATCTAAACTATATCTAACTTGTTCTTGAAAGCATTCAAAGTTTAAGCATCGACCATTTTCTGTGGCAGAGAATTCCACAGGCTCACTGCTCTCTGGGTGAAGACATTTCTTCTCACCTGAATCCTAAAATGGCCTGGTTCTGGGCTCCCTGGTTATCAGGAGCATCCTTCCTGTGTTTACGTCATTTCGTCCTGTTACAACTTTTTTGTGTTCTCGGACACACCTCATTATTCTTCTAAACTCCAGTGAATATAGTCCTAACTGACTTAGTTTCTGCTCATACGTCAGTCCTGCCAATCTAGGAATCAGTCTAGTCAACCTTTGATGCAATCCCTCTAATAGCAAGAAAATCTTTCCTCAGATAAGGAGACCAAAACTGCAAATAATACTGCGGAGTGGTCTTACCAAGGCCCCATACAATTGCAACAAGACATCCCTGCTCCTGCACTCGAATCCTCTCACTATGAAGGCCAACATACTATTTGCCTTCTCCACTGCCTGCTGCACCTACAGGTTTACTTTCAGCGACTGGTGTACAAGGATATCCAAGTCTCCTTGTACCTTCCCCTTTCCTATCTATTAGCTTTCAGAAAATAATCTGCCTTCCTTTTTTGCTACCAAAGTTGATAACTTCACATTTGTACACTTTATAACATATCTGCCATTCTGACATTACCCCCTATCCCAACTCTGGTCTTCTATTATTTAACCAATCCTCTATCCATGCTGACATACTCCCTCCAACACTCCGGGCTCATATCTTAAGTTTGATTAATGTGTGGTACCTTATCAAACTCCTCAAAATCCATGTATCTTCCATTCACTGTTTCCACATTAACAATCCTACTCACTACCTAAAAACAATTCTAGTAAATTTTTCCCTTCATGCAGCCATGTTGACTTTGCTTGAAAATAGTACATATTTCTAAATGCTCTGCTCTACATTCTTTATAACACTCTAGTATTTCCCCCAATAACAGCTGTTAACCTAATTTGCCTGTACGGTCCTGATTTTTGTCTCATTTCCTTGATTTATAAATGTGTTACACTGGCCTTTCTCAAACCTCTTAAACTTTTGCTGAATCCGGAAAGGTGACAACTCGTGCATCCACTATCTTTGTAGCACCTTCTTTTAATATCCTCAGATGCAAGCCATCAGATCCAGAGGATTAAACAGCCTTTAGCCCAATTAGTTTCCCGAACAACTTTTCTCTAGTGATAGTTATTGGATTTATTTCGCCTCCTCCTTTTGCCTGTTAATGTAACATTTTTGGAAAGCTATTCATGTCTTCTTTTGTGAACACTGATGAAAATATTTTTTTCTAACTCCTCTGCTATTTCCTCGTTCTCCATTATTATTTTCCCAGCTTCATTTTCTCTGTTCACTTGCCCCTCTCTTCCTTTTTATATATTTAAAGAAACTCAAGCTATCTGTCTTAATATTACTTGCAAATTTAGCCTCAAACTTTATTTTGTCCCTCTTATTTTGGTCATTTAACAAAACTTTCCCAATCTTCTGGTTTATCCAATAATGTTTGCTACATTGCAAGTCTTTTCCTTTAAATTTGATACTATACTTAACTTTCCATGGTTGGCTGATGTCCTTCCTAGAATCATTCTTCCTCACTTGGATATATCTTTGCTGTGAGCCACTCCTATCTTCTTAAAATGTCTACCATTGCTCCTCAAACATCTAAATGAGAAACTGTTCACATTCCACTCCAGCCTTCTCTGCCCTCATTCCTTTGTAATTATCCTTCTTTACATATAGCACTGTTGTTTTCCACTCAGGATTCTCCCTCTCAAACTGAATGCTAAATTTATTTCTTCAGACTAAATGGGCATGGGGACAAAAATCTAGTCACAGGCATTTAAATAACACTAAAACCTTTCACTAGTCACATTCTGGTGCCATCACCAGACAGGTGCCAATTTGCTGGTGCACCCAACAAGTAGTCGAGTTGCACATTCAAATGAGATGATTCATAGGCAGTCAGCAACTTTTTCTTCTGTTGTTCATATTTTGGTTCAGTGAGAGGTCAAATTCTTTGTGGCATACTGGCCGGATGCAGTGGATTTAGTTGCTGATACGAACAGGAGCCACTGCAAAATTCCCTTTCCTCATGAAATATAAAATGGCTGAACTAAGATTTATGGCTAGATTAGCAGCGTTCAAGTTCAGTGTTCTGGAGTGATCAGTGGACAGGAAATTCAGACCCAAATTGTCGTAATTTTAACCCTCAATTTGAACTGTGACAGCCCGCTTAGAACAGTAATTTTAGTTCCAAGGCTCTGCTCACCATACTTAGGGAAGTGCAATGTAATTACCAGCAATTTGCTCAAAATGAAAAATCAGCCCTGAACCAGCAGCTATTTAGCTCATACTTTCAAGGAACACAAAGTATTGCAGACTTTAACCTCATTTCCTTATTCAGTGTGAACTTCAAATCCCATTTCCAGCACATCACATTTACTTGCTTCAAATTCCACCTCTATGCCCTCAATTCATGTCCGCTACTAAACACCTCAACCTGCCACTGAAGCACGAGAGAGGACAGTGAGTGAGAGCACAAGTGGGTGCCCGATAAAACAGGCATGCAGAAATATAAAAAAAGAGATTGTAGGAAAGTAATGGCTTGATTGTTTTTTGTGCAGCTGCTGTTAGAGAGTGTTTTTCAAAGTTTCTGGCATTGAAACCCTCTCCCTAAACTAGCACAGGGAAAGAATCTATAGGCACTGGAGTTGGAGGCAATTTGTAAAAAAGGGGATAGATTTCTACCTACTACTAAACTTCAGTTTCTTTAAAAAAAAAGTACGAGAAAGGAAATTTCTTTGTAAAAATAGCATGATTGAGGGGTTGCTGGTCTAGATATCAAGCCAGTAATAGTAAAGCCTTGAATATAAAGCGATGAGGTATCCCCTTATAGGAGAGATTATTGATGCAGAATCTGAAGATACCTAGTGTAAATTCAAAATCTGATGAATGTAAAAGTGCTTCATTTCTCAGTGCTGAGATCCCTCATGAAGTAAGCATCATTTAGAGAAAATATAGTCTTTAAACGGGACAGTCCAAATATACATCTTGAAAACCAGAATTTCCTTATAAATTAAAAAAATTATGAAGAAAGGATTGCTGCCCCATCTCCCCATACAACTGCACCGACAACTGGGCAGAGTGTTCAACTAACTCAGGGAATTCGGTGAGCAAAGGAATTCAGAGCAGTGAGGGAAAGGTGGTAATTCTGGTCTTGTATAGAACAAAGAGATCAAAAAATATAGGGAACAGAGACAGGAAGACCCAAGAGCTGAAGTCTGGAGGTATTGATTAGACAAGTCAGTAAGTGATTGATTGGTGACTTAAGATTTTGCTTCCCTTGTTAGCTTCAACTAGGATTAGTAAAGTACAAGTGTTGTATTAAAATTTATAGCAAACAACTAAATTACTTGATACAACTACAAATCATTGGACAAAATACTAATCTGAGATATGGCAAAGCAGAAGAGAATAGAATCTGGGGGTTTGTGAACAGCAAGACCATTCTGAGCAAACATGCAGGAGGTGTGTTTGTCATGAATCTCTCTTGTTCACAGTCATTGAGCTGGAGAGACTCCAGCATTCGGGTGCCGATTATTTCCTGGGATCAGGAAAGGGAATGCAGTAGAACAGATGACAGAGATTGGGGATACGCTGAGAAGGAGGGTCCAAGGATAGTGGCCCTACTCAATAAGGATAATGTACTCTTTACCTATGGAGGACAAAGGCTGTCACAATGCAGACCAAGTCACTACGGGTCAGAATACTACCCAGGAGAGGGAAAAGTAATATGTTCCAATAGAAGTATCTATAAATAAGAATAGCATTCTCTGTAGCTAAGGACAAGAATTCCAAACAGCATGTTAACCATCTTGTGGAGGGCTAAAAATTCTTCCAGTAGACACAGAAATTTTGAAAGGGAAGGAGTCAATCCGGTTGTCATTGTTCACATTGGACCAATTGACATAGGTAGGAAAAGAGAGAGGTCTTGAAGAAAAAATAATCAGGAGTTTGGCTTTAAATTATGAAGCAGAACCTCAAAAGGATCATGACTGTCCATGTTCATGTGAATTGGTACAGGAACCAACAGGTCTGGAGAATGAACACGTCGCTAAAGGGCTACTGTGGGAATGAGGGGTTCCTTTTCATGAAACACTGATACAGTTCTGGGGCAGAAATGAGGTGTGCCAATTTTGTCCTAAATCCAGATGGGATCCATGTCCTTGCAGACAGAGGTGGCAAAGACTATGAACTAATAAGATAAAGGAGCACTCAAAGAAATGCAAACAGCTTAAACAGCTACTCGTCAACAGAACAGGGTAGAGGAACATAAGAAAAAGAGAATAAAGCTAGGGAGGATATTGACAGCAAGGAATAAAGATATAGAACGGGAGTTTGAAAACACAGTTGAACACTCAAACAGAGTTAAAAACATCCATAGTGCAAGGATACAAGTGTTAGGAGGAACCAGACAGACACTGAAGATTACAGAGACGTGGTTACAGAAAACTCAGAACTGGGAATTAAACACTGCAGAAAACAAAATTATTTAGATAGAGAGAGAGAAAAAAAGTGGAGTAGCAGTATTTATTTAGGACAACAATTGCAGGAAGAAAAAGGACGCCGCTGTCAGCAAGACAAAAATTAGATTGTTGCTTGCTTGTAAAGACATTGAATAGCACTGAACACAGTTGTGCTGTCAAAGTTTCGACAACATGTTGCGTCTTTTCAACTGAAGGAAAGCTTGGAGAACAGCCACTCCTGAGCATATATCCCATGGCAATGTCTTGACAAGTGTCAACTTGCCTCGTTTGAATTTAAATAAAAAGTTTGGCAATTAACTGTCCCCTGGCACATTGGTAGCAGCATTGCCATGGAGAACCATGCGTCCGCTTGTTAACCAATTCGCACTCTTCTTACTTAATTTGATTTATTATGTCCTGAGTATGGGCGTGAGGTTAGCTTGCATGATGGTCCGGGCTGTGTTCACAACTTTCTGTGGTTTTCTATGGTCCTGGACAGAGGAGTTGCCATCCCAAGCCATGATGAAACCAGATAGAATACTTTCCACAGAGCAACTGTGAAAACTGGTGAGGGCTCATATGGGCATGCTGAATTTCCTTAGCTTCCTAAGGAAGAAAAATGTGTTGTTGGGCCTTCTCGACTGTCACATCATTGTGGGTGGATCAGGACAGAGTGTTAGCTGTCACTCCTAGGAACTTGATGCTCTCAATCCTCTCCACTGCAGCTCCATTGATGCAGATAGGGGCACGTCCTCACCCTTGCTTCCTGAAGTCGATGGTAAGTTCTTTTAGTTTTACTGACATTGAGGGAGAGATTGTTACATTTGCACCACAACACCAAGCATTCTATCTCCTTCCTGTATTCTGACTAGTCATTGTAGGTCGATTATCAAACAATGGTGGTGATGTCAGCGAACTTGTAGATGGCATTTGGACAAAATGTGGCCACACGGTATGGTAAGGGCTGAGTACACATCCTTGTGTGGCACCAGTGTTAGGATTACTATGGAGGAGGCATTGTTGTCTATCTTCACTGATTGCAGTCTGTGGATCAGGGAGATGAGGATCCAGTTGTCGAGGGCACAGCTGAGACCCAGGTCTTGAAGTTTGGAGATTAATTTGGTTGGGATTATATAGCGTTGAGGGTGGAGCTGTAGTCGATAAGTAGAAGCCTGACGAAGGTCTCCTTATTATCCAGATGTTCCAGAGACGAATGTAAGGCTAGGGAAATGGTGTCTGCCTTGGACATGTTTTGCCAGTAGGCAAATGGCAAGGGATTGAGGCAGGTTGGGAGGCAAGCCATGACTAACCACTGCATAATTATGATGGTCAGATCCACTGGGCGGTAGTTGTTGAGGCACATTGCATGTGTTATCTTTGGTACTGGTATAATAGTGGTCTTCCTGAAGCAGATAGGGACTTCAGATTATGGCAAGGAGAGGTTAAAGATGTCAGTGAATACTCCTGCCTGCGTTCCACACTAGATCTGAGCGTACGGCCGGGGACTCTATCTGGGGCAGTCAGTTTCCTTGGGTTCACTCTCAGGAAGGCTAATCTGACATATGTGGCAGTGACTGAGGAAACAGGTACATCTGGGGCAGGTAACACCGTTCCACTGGCATTCTGCTCAAGCCAAGCACAAAAAGCATTGAGTGCATCAGGGAGAGATGTGTTTTAGTCCGCTATTCTATTCTGTTTCATTTTGTATCCTGTTATGCCATGTAAGCCATGTCGCAGGCAGCGGTGTCAGTGTGGTTAGTTTGGGCTGGTCGTGCAATATAAATGATTGTTCCCTTTGAGAATTGGTATTCTTGCAATTCTATCCAGATGCATGTAAGACAAAGTTCAAAGTTCAACAGCATTTCTTTTCTCTTTCCCACCCCCCGCCCCCAAACAATAGTAAAAAATAAATCCACAAGATAGATAATATGGAAAATAAAGGATCAGTCACACTAATAAAGTTTGGTCTCCACATGTGTGGGAGGGACATGGAGGAGAAAATAGGGGAAAGAATGGGAATTGAATAAAGACAGAATAATCATCGGGTATTTCAACAACTCTGATATTAATTTAAATAAAGAGATACACAAAACAGAATAAGGAAATGGTATTCCTACAGTGAGTATAGGGCATCTTTTAAAACCCAGTAAGTAAAAGCCCAATCAAGTATCCTATATCCTGAAGATCCAATAATGAACCTATTGATGGCAAATGATCCAGAGCAGATGAACAGTATAAAAGCAGGTAAACATCTCGGCACTGATCTGGTCATAGCCTTCAAAAACGAAGTTGGGCATCTCTATCCATTAGGAAAGACAACTGGTTATCTATAGTTTGAAGAGAGGTCAGCATAAACTCTGAGGCCAATGAAAGGATTGAAGCCTCTATTCTTTATTCTGTACTACATTCTAGTCATTCAGCCAACTCAGCTAACCAAATTCACCTCAGCAAATACTGAACATGAGAGACTATACTCAAGATGATGAAAATCCAAATTCATACATTGCAGAAAACCTGAATTTTGAAGGGCTTAAACAGAACTTGGGCAACCGAAAAAGACATATTTTGGCAAAAGAACACACAGATACAGAAGACTATTTTTTAAAAACATGTTCAGAGTGTAGGAAACCATATTCGACTGAAAATTAAAAGAACAAACACCGGGATTCCATGGATGAGCAAAGAGAGAAACAGACCCACATTGAGTACATAGACAGCAGGAGAGAGAATGTGCGAGAGGGAGAGGGAGGGGGGTAAAGAAGGAGAGGGGATAAAAAAAGGAAAAGGAGAAAGAGAGGAGAAAAGAAAAAAAGAGCGATTTGGAGAAAAATCTTTTTAAAAATTGCAACGGCAAAAGAGTAACTACAAGATTACATTACCAAGGAGCACAAAGCAGGAAATTACTTTACTGGTACATCAAAGGAAAGGAGCAAGGCTACGATGGGAATAACACAATGAAGGGACTGACAGTTAATATCACAGGTAATAATAGAGAGATGGCAGAAACATTAAAAAGTTATTTCACTTCAGTTATTTACCAGGGAGAGAAACAAGTAGACATGACATTGAATGATGTGATGTGTAAGGACTCAAGTACAGTTAACATAAAAGGTGGAATGTATTCAATAAAGTAAATACCCCAATCCAGATGGATTGCATCTGGATACTTTAAAATAGGAGCACAAGAAATAGGAGCAGGTGTAAACTATTTGGCCCCAAACCTTCTCCACCATTCAGTAGGATCATAGCTGATTGGAACAGAGGCCTCAGTTCCATTCTCCTCCTTGTCCTCCATAACCCTAGACTCCCTCAAAGATTTGTCTAACTCAGACTCAAGTAATCCCATGACCAACTCTCCACTACTTTGAGAAGAGATTTTTAAACAACAATGATCCTCAGAAGTTGTTCCTCATCTGTTCTATAAAGAAGACACCTCCATTTATTCTGCGACTATAACCCCTAATTCTAGTATGCCCCATGTAGGCAAACATTCTTGGCATTACCTAGTTAGCCGCCTCTCAGTCTTATGTTTCGACAAGATCACTTCTTATTCTTTTAAACCCCAATGAATATCAACCCAATTCTTCCAGAGACAAATTCCCTCATCCCATGAATCAGCCTGGTCAACCTTCTCTAAGTTGCTTTCAAAAGCAAGGATGTCCTTTCCCACTTAAGGTTATTAAATCTGTACACTGTGCTCTTGGTGTGGTCTCACCAATCCCTTGTAGCAAGACTAATTTATACTCCATCTTCCTTGTCAAAAGGCAAATGGAGTGTTGGCTTTATTAATTACTTGCTATACCCGCAAAATAACTGACAGATTTAAGTACATAGACACCCAGATCCCTGTGTACTGCAGTCTTTCTTCAATTCAATAATATTCTGCTTATCCACTTTGGCATGAAGAGCAGAAAACCTCACATCTTCCCCACATTAGACTCCATCTGCCAAACTTTTCCTAACTCAATTACCCTATTAATGTGCAGATTCTTTATATCGTCCTCAACTTGCTTTTCTAGCCATCTCTATAACTCCAGAAAATTTGACTACTCTATTTTTGATCCTTCATCCAAGTCAGTAATACATGGATTGTAAACGGTTAAGGCTCAGCACTGATCCATGGTACTCCACTAGTTACAGATTGCCATCCTGAAATTACCCAACAGTTTTGTGCATATCCTTGACCAATGGATGGTAGCAAGTGAGGAATGATCTTGAAGGTGTTACTAAGTGGTAAACATGAGCCTTGATGGCCAGTGGGTACAGAAGCAGACAGAGCAAGTTGAGTTAGGTGAAAGATGGTGGCATTTATGCTGGCAGATTAGAGACAAACATTGATTTTTTTTTTAAAAAACATTGCTGCGCATTCCTCCGGATGGCTGAAAATGCACTGAACTGGGTGGCAAACCTGGATCCAACTGGCATGATCTGGTGTCATGGCCTCCACTATTAGTCCCTCCTCCTCACCACCCCATCCAGAAGGGCCTCCACATCCCTGTCCACAAACGGGGCTCAATATGCCATTAATTGGCCATGCCAGGAAACGCATGTATTTCTGGATGGCAGTTCCAGACTGAGTGCTTAACCAGATGTACAACAGTGTTTTATACATGGCACCAGGATCTCCAAGCAATGCAATGTACTTCTGGCTATAGCAAGTGGGAGAATTGGACTAGCATCAGATGGGCATGGTGGGTAGTTAAAAAGGCTAGTTTGGGATGATTGCACAACAAAACTCACTGAGTCTAATGGAAAAACCCTCCATATAGCTTGACAAAAATTACACTTTGCCAAAACACAATAAGGCTCAGCACAGGATTATTAAAAGGATCTAAAGGCACCAGAGAGGGTGTAGGATTTACAAGAAGGATACCAGAAATGAGTGTGTACATTGTAGGAAAGGATTAAAAAGCTGGGACTTTTCTCCCTTGCAAACAAAGCTAACGGGTGACTTAATAATGGTCTTTAAAATTCTGGAAGATTTTGATAGTATGGATCGAGAGAATATCTCCTTCATGGGGAACAGCATAACCGAGTTCATCAACAAGATTATCCAATTAAGTCAATCAAGTTATCCAAGTCAATCAAGTTATCCAATTAGGGATTGGAGAAGGATCCTCTTCACAAGACAGTGGTGAGAACATGGAACTCACTAGCACAAGGAATGGTTGAAGCAAATAGTGCAGGTGTGTTTCATGGCAAATCAGACAAGCACATGATGGAGAAGGGAACAAAGGGTTTATTCATGAGGAAAATAGGAGGTGGTTTAATTGGAGCATTGATATTGACCATTGATGTGGGCCAAAAGATTTATGTCTGCGCCACATCTCTGATGAAATCAGAGTACATGATAGTTATGTCTGAAATTTAATTCGCGGACAGGATTCAAGACTGCAATGAGCCCGGTTTAAAATTACAACCACAATTTATTGTTCTCAGGGCTCCTGTGCTTAGAGATGGAAAAATGAGAAAATGCTGTTGAGACAAATCGTCAAAGAGAGTGATGGCTGATGTGAAATTGCAATGATGGTGGACATAAAGTCCACCTCTATAAACATCCTGTTCAAAGAGAACAGTAGTAACAGAAGATAATTTCACTGTTTTATCCACAAAACTTCTCAATAAGATTCCCACACCCACCACCACATGCTAACACAAGCCAAAGCGAAAAAATGGTGCCATTTTATAAAGAACAGGTGTTACATCAGGCAACACACCACATTGATCTAAAGAAGATACAGCAGGTTAAATGTATCTCTAACCTGGCAGCAGAACAAAGTCCAAGTGCTATAAACAAGCACATCCTGACATCAAATCCAAGTGAATAGTTTGGTTTCTTTTTTACACACTTTAAGAACGTTCAATTACCATTGTTTTACATCTTCTACTTCAGATTTCACAGGGGCAGCACATTGGCACAGAGGTCAGTACTGCTGCCTCACAACAGCAGGGAGTCTGGTTTGACTCCAGGCTCAGGAGACTCTGCACGGACTTTGCACCATCTCCCGGTGTGTGTAGATTTTGTCTGGATGCTCCAGTTTCCTAAATGCAAAGTATCCTTCAGCAATTTTACAAGTGGTAGAGCATGCCAAAGTATAGGGCTGTCAACACAAGTGGGTAGGAGACATACCATGAGGATGTGGTGAACTGTTATGTGTCTGATGCCAATGTTGATGATAGAATGCCCTTGGAGCACACTGCGAAATGTTAGTGACTCCTGGCCAAGTGGAGGTGATGGTCTAGTAGCATTATCATAAGACTGTTAATCCAGAGACCCAGGTAATGTTCTGCGGACATGCTTTTGAATTATACTCCGGCAGATGATGAATTTCAATTCAATAAATATCTGGAATTAAGAATATAACAATACCATGAAACTATTGTAGATAGTCAGGAAAAATCCACCTCATTCACTAATGTCATTTAGGGAAGGAAACTTGGTCTGGTCAATATGTGACTCCAGACCCACTGCACTATGGTTGACTGAATGCCCTCTTGGTAATTAGGGCAAGCTATAAATACTGGCCAAACCAGCGATGCCCACATCCCATGAGTTCAAAAATAAATCCAGAGGAGCAGGTGGAAAGATGAAATTGGGTGGTTACAGCACCCACTTTCCAGGTTGAAAATCATTACCATCTGGCAATGGGAAACGGTATACAAGAATGAGGCAAAGGTCTTGTGGCAGTTATGGAGACCCTGCTGGGTCAGGAGGTCTAGGTTCGCACCTACCCCATAGGTATGTCATATCTTAATTGATCTATTTGGATATGTTAACTAAAATATGAGGCAAGATTAGGTAAAAGGGAGACGTTAATGCATGAAATAGGCCTCTGGCTACTCAAGTCAGAATTTTGACTTTGGTTTGATTTCTAATTGTCACATGTACCTAGGTACAGTGAAAAATTGTTTTGGGTGCAGCACAGGCAGATCGTTATTATACAAAGATCATAGGGTGATTGGAATTTGACAATTCCATTCCAAACTTTAATAACAACAGAGAAGAAGCTGTTCTTGAGCCTATCAGTATGCATGTTTAAGCTTTTGTATCTTCTACCTGACCGAGTAAGGTTATGACCTGGCTGGGAGGGGTCTTTAATGATTCTGAGGCAATGAGTAGTGCAGATGGAGTCAATGGGTAGGCGGTCTACTTGCATGGTGGACTGGGCTCTGTTCACAACGCTGAAGTTTCTTCAGTCCAGAGTGCAGCAGGTGCTGTACCAAGCCCTGATGCATCCAGATAGAACACCTTCTATGCTGCATCTGTAAAAGTTGGACAGTGTCCTTAGTGACATGCCAAGTTTCGTTAGGCTGAGGAAGAAAAGGCAGTGCTGTACCTTTTTTGACTGTCACATCAAAACGGGTCGTCCAGGACAGATTGTTAGTAATTGTCATTCCGAGGAACTTATCACTCTCAACCATCTCCATTAATGTAGATAGGGGCATGCCCTCCTCCCTGCTTCCTGCAGTCAACAATCAGCTCTTTACTTTGGCTGATGTTGAGGGAGAGATTATTATCTTTACATCCCACCACCATGCGTTCTGTCTTGTCATTGTTTGATATCTAGCCTACAACAGGGGTGTCAGTGAACTTGTATAAACTCCTCTTATCCTTCAATATATGGTTAGAAAATAAGACTCCACCTTTGATGCTGAGATTCCCTATGTCCTAGCTCATGTGATCTTTCTAAAACCAATCTTGTTCAATGCCTGGGAAGAATCAACCCAATTATGGTTAGTTGAAAACAAACATTCATAGAAAATGGCCCCATGTTGTCTTTACATTTTGAGGCAGTACAAAGAAGGAATTGTGGTAATGCTGATGAACAAAGTCAAAGCCAAATGAATGTCAGTGTTCAAAAGAAACAACTTTCAGTACAGGATAAGATAATTTAATGTTTAGTTTGCAAAATAAGTTTCGTTTATTCGAATCTTCTTTTAGCTTTTTCCACTATGCATTTTATCACAATGCTTTTTGCTCACACTTGTCCATTTCCTCCTATTAGTCATCCACTCCACTGCATTTTAAAACAAAAGGTCTCACACTAATAGTGTTCACCTAATTTTAAACTTTGCTAGCACTTCCCTCACTTGCTTACTGCATTTCCTTGCTTTGTCACAGACGGCCATACCATTTCAATCTCGTCAGCTACTCTTTGATGCTCCCACAATTTTAACTAAATAAAAAAATCTCCCACACACCCATCTCAGCATGCACATCTCACTAGAATCAAGTCTTGATATTTTCTAGGTTTCTGCCATGATTTAAACTGTGGTCAGTCGTAACAGTCTTGTAGATTCTTCCTTTCAGTTTCGGCAATACTTTTCTATTGTCATCATAGAACACTACAATGCACTTCTTCCAATTACTCCAAATTACAGCATTCCATAAACTTCCATTTTTCCCACCAGTGATCCCAGGTCATTCAAACTACTCATTTTTTTCAAGTCTTTATCATAAACTTTATCTTCACGCAGATTTTCTTCCCAAACTCAAAACAGACAGTCCATACATTGGGTTTATGGTCTGATCTTCATACCAGTCTTCTAGTCCTGTTCTCCAGCTAGTCATGCTGGTCTTCCCCCAGACAGCTCAAAGATCATCTGCAAATGTCATTGACCGTGGCATTTCCTGTCTCACTTGGAACATCTAGCATGAATTAGAAATAAAGAGGTTCAGTGCCAATCCTTGTTGCAATCCAACTTGGGGTTTCAGACACATGCTCTTCCACTGCTTTTTACTATGGTCTAATATTCAGTTTTAAAAGAAACTATACATCTATGCTCAAACCATCAGCCTCTGTGCTGAAATTCATTAAACAATGCTTTTCAACATTTAAAAAAAATTACACAGACACAGTCATTAATATTGGCACAAAAAGGAAATGCAAAGTAGTTAGTAATTTAAAGAGTTACAGCCTTGTACCATTTCCAGAACATAGCCATCCTTTGATAAAAGTATGTACGTCTCCCATCCTCTGAACTTCAATTCATGTCTCATTATGTCTTACATCAAGTGCTGCTCACTCTCCTCGCTAGGTCCTAAACCTGATTCTTTGGGAGATTTAAAAAAAACACTTCGAAGCTTCACATTTTTCAGCCCTGGTATCATCCACCCTTAATCCCTGAATTGGTCTGACTATCTTCATTCATCCATCACACTTCAGTCAACCAGGACAAACAGGTACATATCCAATTAAGCACTTCTGATAACCAGATAAAGCACTTTATAGCAAACAAAATACTTTGAGGTGTAATCGTTAGCTGCTGTATTTCCTATCACAACAATTGTGCACAAAAGAAAACTCACAAAAAACAGTAATATGATAGTGGACATTTCATTTTTACATAACTTGATTGTCGGTAGTCCCATAGTCTGACAAGCCATATTAATATCTTCACCTTCCTGTCATTTGTTTAAGTCCCTCTTTAAAATCCATCCACATGGCTAAGCTTTTAGTTTCCCTTATAACATATTTGACACTTTTTTTTTCGATTATGCCTCCAAAGTGTCTTGAAGTTTTTCTTCCAGAAGGTTGGATAAATGCAAGCTGGGCATTGCCAAGAATCCAGCGCACATCATTTTCACCAGTTAGTAGTATCAGTTTGTGTTAAAAAAAGGAAAATATCATTCAAAGCAAAACAAACCACTAAACAGAGGACTGACATTAGTGACTCACACTGTTAAACTGCACCACCCCATGTATCAAGAGAGCCACCAAAAACAGAAGTGGAAATAATCTGGTGTAATGACAAATCAGAACCCTGAAGTTCTCATGGACACATCAAAATTTTAATTCAAACATCGTAAAAAAACAAATGGCTAATGTAAATGTAGTGACCATCTGGCAGATCCTGTGTAGACCTATGGAATGTCACAACTGCACAGGCTCAGGCTGGGTTTCCAAGGTTTTAGAGTGGATTTGTAGCTTGGGTTGTGGATATTGTGGTTGTTTGGCTCGCTGAGCGGTTCATTGTTCCGCAGACATTTCATTACCCTGCAGAGTAACATCATCAGTACAACCTCCAATGAAATGCTTTCGAGACAGTAGGAACTGCAGATGCTGGAGAATCTGAGATAACAAGGTGTCGAGCTGGATGAACACAGCAGGCCAAGCAGCATCAGAGGGGCATGAAGGCTTATGTTTCGGGCCTGGACCCTTTCCTGAAGAAGGGTGTAGGCCCAAAATGTCAGCCTTCCTGCTCCTCCGATGCTGCTTGGCCTGCTGTGTTCGTCCAGCTCGACACCTTGTTATCTCCAATGAAATGCTGTTGTGTTTTCCTGCCTGTTATTTAAACTCTGGCATCCGTTCAGCTGGATTACCTCACTTCCCCATTTCCTTCGCAATGGATTGCAGATTGGATCAAGCTCTACGTGTTAATTGATGGCTTTCTTAGTGGAGTACCAGGCCTCTAGGAATTCCTGTGTTTGTCTCTGCTTCGCCTGTCCCAGGATCCTGTTGTTGTCCCAATCAAATTGGTGCTTTTCCTTATCTATGTGGATGGAGATGAGTGAGTATTGGTTGTGTCTTTTTGTTGCCAGTTATTTGTGTACCCTTTGTGGTTAATTTCCTTCCTGTTTGTCCAATGTAATGTTTGTTGAAGTCTTTGCAGGGAATGTTGTATATGACATAGGTCCTGTCCATAGTAGGTTGTGGGTCTTTGGTCCAGGTGAGCAGTTGGCATAGGGTTGATGTGGGTTTGTGTGCTACTCTGATGCCCAGTGGTCATACCTTCATCAGGATCAGGTACACCAGAGAAGAGGAAAAGAGCAAACAGCTCCCATTCCTGGATGTCATGGCAACACACACACACACACCAGTGAATTTCAACAGCAACAATCCTAACACACAAATGAACTTGCGCGAGAACATTATTTAAAACAGGCAATAACACACTGCAATGCCAGAAAGAAGAGCACGTCTTCCAAGTATTCAAAGACAACGGACACTCGAAAAACTGGGTCAGAAGATGCCTATCACAAGAGCGACATCAGGAAGATACTACATGCCCCAAAACACTCATCACACTACCTTACATCAAGAACACATCTGAACTGACCACAAGGCATCAGAATAGCACACAAACCCTCATCAACCCGTGCACCAACTGCTCACCCAGACCAAAGACCCACTATGGACAGGGCCAATGTCACATACCAGATTCCCAGCAAAGACTGCAACAAATGTTACATTGGACAAACAGGAAGGAAATTAACCACAAGGATACACAAAGATCAAGTGGCAACAAAAAGACACAACCAATACTCAACTCATCTCCATCCACGTGGATAAGGAAAATCACCAATTCGACTGGAACAACACTAAGATCCTGGGATAAGCAAAGCAGAGACAACCACAGGAATTCCTACAGGCCTGGTTCTCCTCTAAAAAGCCATCAATAAACACAGAGCTAGACCTCATATACTCTCCACTGTGAGGGAAAACTGGAAGTGAGGTAATCCAGCTCAACGGACACCAGAGTTTAAATACCAGGTGGGAAAACACAACAGCACTTCATCGGAGATAATGGGAACTGCAGATGCTGGAGATTCCAAGATAATAAAATGTGAGGCTGGATGAACACAGCAGGCCATGCAGCATCTCAGGAGCACAAAAGCTGACGTTTCGGGCCTAGACCCTTCATCAGAGAGCACTTCATCGGAAGCTGCACTGATGATGTTACCCAGCAGAGTAATGAAACGTCTGTGGAACAATGAGCCAGCTTGGGGATCCAACCAACTACAACCATACCACCACATCAGGCTCAGCTTTTTTTAAGATTCCTCATCTCAGCAAGAAATGGTGCAGCACGGTGGCTCCGTGGTTAGCACTGCAGCCTCTCAGCGCCAGGGACCTGGGTTTGATTCCAGCCTCAGGCAACTGTCTGTGCAGAGTTTGCACATTCTCCCCATGTCTGCGTGGGTTTCCTCCAGGTGCTCCAGTTTCCTCCCACAGTCCAAAGATGTGCGGGCTAGGTGGATTGGCCATGCTAAATTGCCCGTAGTGTTCAGGGGTGTGTGGGTTATAGAGGGATGGGTCTGGGTGTGATGCTCCAAAGGGTGGTGTGGACTTGTTGGGCTGGAGGGCCTGTTTCCGCACTGTAGGGAACCTAATTAAAAAAAAGCCTCCTGCAGATATATCTGTTTTAACCATTCCAAGAATTTACAAACAGGGTTTAAAAATCTGACTGCACCTATGTTAGTGGTCTGATGTGCTGTGAAGGTCACTGCTGGAAGAAGATAGCCTTTAAACATTCCTGTACTATGGTTTAAAAAAAAGGAAAACTGTCTCTCATTTAATGCTGCTAGTGAGCACCCAAAAGGGAGCAGGACATAAAGAATTTCAGTCATTCTGAAAAGTTAGCCAAGGATTTCTAAATTGACGACTTGGCTATTAACATCACAACTCACATTGAATGGTACTGACAGCAACGTTGCAAGGAGGGAAGCTCTCCTTGCCAACAAGCTCAACAATTCAAAGGTATCTTGTCTAGAACCTTAAAAATCAAAAATCTCACCCAAGGACCAGTCATGGCAATGGACAAAAGGTGAGCTTGCTGGCTTTGTGCTACCCAACAAGTTAGGTAGTCTCTTCCAGTTTTCCTTGCCAGCCCTCCAGATTGTCAGGGACATCTTTGTCCAGCACTACTGGCTCTTTTTTTGTGACATTGTCCAGAATACACCACGACAAATTCCCTTTCTCAGATAGCAGCCTTCTGAAAAGATTTCCCTTCCAACAAAAACAAGCAGGAAGCTGTTGCTACTTATTTAAGACCTCTGTCCATTAAATTCAGCAACATACTTTCTAAACTCCAGAGGTCTCAGTAGCATCAAAGTTTGAAAGAACTCTGCAGCAGTTTGTAGCTCACATTCACTCACTCAGTGGCATTTTGCATGAAATCCTTCTTACTGCTTTAGAGTCTAACAGCATGACAAAGCTGCTTCAGGTCTTAATTCCGGTCCTAAAAGGCAAGGTGAGGAATAAACTGAACAATACCTGTTATGTTAGCAGAAGTAGTAAGCTCAGCCTCATCAGCAGTTTCAGTTCTCCAGTCATCACCTCTTGATTTTTCTCCTTTGTCTACTTCATTAACTCTCCTCTCCATGGTGAGAGGTCTCTGGCTCAGTAGGTAGCCCCTGCTTCTGAAGCAGGAGCTTCTGTTTCAACTTGTACTTCAGGAATTACTGGGCAGGGAAGCAACATTAATGGCACTGACAGGTTTTGTTAATCCTTCCAACATGCCCACAGCAGGCAGTATGAGTAGGAAAGATTCCTAGTCAGGTATACTCAATATGATGTGCCACCCTTCAAGCCATAAATCGCTTGATGCTTATGATCCTTCCTGCATTATGGCTCACTACAGATGGATGGCCTCTCCAGCATGCTTGACCATAGAACTATTATAACACAGAAAAAGGCTTTAAGCCCATTGTATTCATGCTGGCTAGTATTGGACTTGGACGTTAAGGGGTAGGGGGGTGCTTTTTACAGTGTTCTCGGAAGTGCCTCTGTCAATGACTCCAGATGGATTGTCACCAGTTTCCTCACTGCTCCATTGAGGACATTTAGATTTTTAAAAAGTCAATGACTTAAACAATATATCGGGCATCTTGGACTTGTAGTGAAACATTGAGGGACGGAAGAAAAACTCTCATTTCTTCAACAGGATTAACTCACTCTACTTGAGCGCAGAACAAAACATATCTTCTTGAAGCACAGGCACGTAAATCCTTACCCACTGAAAATGGAAACAATCCATTCTCCCCATCACTCACCACAATCGAGTTCACTCAGTTCATCCATAATCTCACCCCAGGTCTTCTTTGGAATACACAGTCTACAAGAAAGAAATGATGCCTGGAAATGAAACAGTAAAGCAATCAGAAACTTAAATCTATCAAGATACAGTTTTGTTTTTTTTCCCCGAATTTTCTCCTTCTGAAAAGACCTTACCAGGAGTGTGTCTGAATGTACACAACAACATACACATACTAGCAAGAGTTTAAGTAGCAGAATGCTGGACTGCCATTTTAACAGCACAAGATCAAATGCCATTCTAGGTGGCCATTCAAGCTCAGCAAATCAAGTTATTTCACAACAATTGCTCGTTCTCAGCTACGTTACTGGATGAAGCACTCAATGTCTAAATAGAAACAAAATTTGAAAAAAAAAGAAACACTACTATCCAAATGCATCTGGTGTCATTTGTTGTTGTGGAATATAGTGTTAATAACAGATCTACACAAGGACACAGTCAAGATAATCTTGGCTTCATCCCAGCTGATACAGAACAAACTGCAAATGGAGTAATAAGCAATAGAATAGGTGAAAAACTGAGCAGAGGACAGTCCCAACAATTTATGAATTTACACTATTTTCAGAACTTGTTTCACATTACCTGTAATTCTGTTTACCTCCAGCATGCAAGGAATTGAATCATACAGCATGGATCCGTTCTTGCCCCTTCCCCCCCCTCCACCAAACAAAGCAATCAATCAATCAAAACTACACTTTTTAAAAAGAAGTACACACTGCCAATATGGGCATGGAAGCCAGAAATATAAACAATTTAGAAAAGATTATTCTTTTCATAATACAAATGCATTAGCATATAATACAAAAAAGGGAAGGTTGCTAAAATATTTATTTTCTATAAAATTGTTTATTCACACAGGAGATGATTACAAACACAAACTACGTGACATTCAAGCAATTTAATGCTGAAATACAGAATGTGTAAAATGACACTGAGCGAATTGTAGTTGCCTTGTGTGATGGTTGGAACACTTAGGAAGGAGAAAAGGAAAAAAGAAAGAAAAAGGAAAGAACACCCCTACTCGCCACTTTCATAAAGACCAAATTTGGATTAAAAGAAAAAAAAATTATGTAGAAGTGAATATACTGTGCTTCTATTTTGAAGTGTGTACAAGACAGGTCAAACTGCATGTGTCATTTGCAAGCTTTACTGGTTGTTGGAGATGGGGGTAGGGGGAAGAAAGAGTTTACACTTCAGGGGCAAAAGAGTCTGTCTCAAGAGCTGCTGACCAATCAGAAAAGTACGAAAATCTCCAGTCCCAGCATAATCATAAATACAGGAGGCTCTTTGGTCCCAGCAGCACATCCAAGAGCAGTGGTCATTAGAACATAGAACAAAGAACATTACAGCACAGGAACAGGCCCTTTGGCCCTCCAAGCCTGTGCCAATCGAGATCCTCTGCCTAAACCTGTCATCTATTTTCTAAGGATCTGTATCCATTTGCTCCCCGCCCATCCATGTACCTGTCCAGATAATCTTAAAAGACACTATCGTGTCTGCGTCTACCACCTCCGCTGGCAACGCGTTCCAGGCACCCACCACCCTCTGCATAAAGAACTTTCCACGCACATCTCCCTTAAACTTTCCTCCTCTCACTTTGAACTCATGACCCCTAGTAATTGAGTCCCCCACTCTGGGAAAAAGCTTCTTGCTATCCACCCTGTCTATACCCCTCATGATTTTGTAGACCTCAATCAGGTCCCCCGTCAACATCCGTCTTTCTAATGAAAATAATCCTAATCTACTCAACCTTTCTTCATAGCTAGCACCATCCATACCAGCCAACATCCTCTGATGGTGAACCTCTTCTGCACCCTCTCCAAAGCATCCATATCCTTTTGGTAATGTGGTGACCAGAAATGTACGCAGTATTGCAAATGTGGTCGAACCAAAGTCCTATACAACTGCAACATGACCTGCCAATCTTGTAGTCAACATCCCATCCGATGAATGAAAGCATGCCATATGCCTTCTTAACCACTCTATTGACCTGCGTTGACACCTTCAGGGAACAATGGACCTGAACACCCAGATCTCCCTGAACATCAATTTTCCCCAGGACTTTTCCATTTACTGTATAGTTCGCTCTTGAATTAGATCTTCCAAAATGCATCACCTCGCATTTGCCCGGATTTAACTCCATCTGCCATTTATCTGCCCAACTCTCCAATCTATCTATATTCTGCTGTAATCTCTGACAGTCCCCTTCACTATCAGCTACTCCATCAACCTTCATGTCATCAGTAAACTTGCTGATCAGACCACCTATAACTTCCTCCAAATCATTTACGTATATCACAAACAACAGTGGTCCCAGCACAGATCCCTGTGGAACACCACTGGCCACAGGTCTCCATTTTGAGAAACCCCCTTCCACTACTGTTCTCTGTCTCCTGTTGCCTAGCCAGTTTTTTATCCATCTAGCTAGCATACCGTGGACCACACGTGACTTCACTTTCTCCATCAGTCTGCCATGGGGACTCTTATCAAATGCCTTACTGAAATCCACGTATATGACATCTACAGCCTTTCCCTTGTCAATCAGGTTTGTCACGTCCTCAAAGAATTCTATTAAGTTGGTAAGACGTGACCTTCCCTGCACA
Source organism: Stegostoma tigrinum (assembly GCF_030684315.1). NCBI lineage: Eukaryota > Metazoa > Chordata > Chondrichthyes > Orectolobiformes > Stegostomatidae > Stegostoma > Stegostoma tigrinum. Next base: position 7,974,848 of record NC_081404.1, on the reverse strand, counting down.
AAACCATGTTGTCTATCACTGATATGCCCATTTCCTTCCAAATGGGAATAGATCCTATCCCTCAGTATGTTCTCCAGCAGCTTCCCTCCCACTGACATCATGCATTGTTGGTACTACAGCAGACTACAGGCTAGCCAGCATGCAGGAGGATCTGGACTGCAGGTAACCTGCAATGGGCATTAGGAGGGGTGCACTCTCTGGGATTATATCAGGCAAGCCCCAGCAGCAGGGACTGCCCTGGTTGTTTAGTGACCTTTGAGTGCCAAGTGTGCCTTAACAGAATAGACCCCTTCCAGAGCCCACAAGAAGGCTGCTAACATTTAATGGGCTGCTTCCAAGGTAGTGAATTTCCCACCCCATGTGATATTAATGGTCTCAATTTTCACACTTTTAAAAAAAAGTCAAGGTGGGGGGGGGGGTGGAATTAAAAAGTCACAAAGGAAGAGGAAGAAAGAGTAATTACTCTATGGGTCAGCTAAATACATACGGGCAGTCTACTGAGGGAGAACAGTTGCTTCCCTGCAACTATTTCATGGCTAATACTGATCAACTCTCCACTACGTCTATTATCAGACCAAGCAGAGATGATTTGTAAGATCAAATTTGTAATACTACATATTAATCTTCATGGTATTGCTCACAAGTAGTTAAGGATATGGAGTATAGTTGCAATGGTTAGATGCTTGAATGGAGTGGTGTTCAAACAGGATTTATTCCTTCAAGCTGTTGCTTGGGTACTCACTTTTAAGGAACTGGTCAAAACAGATGCACACTATTATTAACTGTAGGTTAATTAGAGGGAAGTTTGTCATGTTGAGAGCTATCTAGAAATAGTTATGTGTTGCTATTTAGGACAAGCCAGTTGTTGTGAAGATTAAGAAAACCAACAGAAAATGACTGATGTCTTTTTGCATACATTATAGAAAAAAAAGAGGAAAACAAAAAGGTCAAACTTGATAGATGCATATAAATACAGATTTCCCATGTACCCCAACCTCAGCACTCACCTTGCACTGCAGGCTGTTCCATGATAATCTGTAAAACGAAACAAAAAAGTACTGTTAATTCATTGTATGAGGGAAAAAAAGCCGAGTAATTTCATCATAGCCCAACTTTTTACCTCAACATATTCAAAGAAATAATAATTACTAAGAATTCTGCTGACTCTGATAGTTACGTTTTAAAAAAAAAGTGGAATGCAGGTGACGAACACAGAACAATATGAAGGAACAGAAGAATAACTGTATAGATGATACAGCTGAAGATAAGGAATCTTGAGCAAGCAACAGCTAGAGAAAATGATTTTTCCTTGCTCAGATTCTCTCAAGAATCAAACACGTACTTGGAGCTCTTTGGTGATTTTAAAAATAAGGCAAGCTGTGAGAAAACTGGGCAGCAATTCACTTGCACTAATGATATTAATTCACTTTTGAGTATAGGAGTCGGGAAGTCATGTTAAGGTTGTACAGGATATTGGAAAGGCCTCTTCTTGGTGTAATTGTGTGACCAGAACTGGACACAGAATAGGAAGGATATTATTAAGCTGGATAGGGTTTGGAAAAGATTTACCAGGATGTTACCAGGTATGGAAGGTTCGAGTTATAAAGAAAGGCCTTTTTCACTGCAGCGTATGGGGTTGAGAGGCAACCTGATAGAAATAGTTCATAAAATAATTAGAAGTAAACATAGAATTACAGTAGTTGTCTTTTCTCTATACGGGGGGATTTAAAGACTAAAGGGACACATTAAGGGGAGGGAAGAGAGAGATGTTTTGTAAAAAGAAGATGGGGCTTTTATTTGTGCAGAGGGTGGTTCACATGTGAATGAACATTCTGAGGAAGTGGTAGATGTGGGTACAATTACAAATGTTTAAAAGACATTTGGATAAGTACATGAATAGGAAAGGTTTGGAGGGATCTGGGCCAAGAGCAGGCAGGTTGGACTAGTTTAGTTTGGGCACAATGTCAGTATAGACTGGTTGGACTGAAGGGTCTGTTTCCAGACTGTACGACTATGACTCTAATGATTTTGCTTATACTGATGAAATAAATTAATACTCCAAACCAGATCTAAAAATCAATGTCTTTGAGACTCATTACATTTAAAAAAAAGATGGATAACTACTTATTAGCCAACAAATTGCTTTTTACCTTGTTGTGTATTTATTCTCAAGCACTTTTGCTTGAAATTTAATTTTTTCAATAACAAAAAACATGATGGTTTTAAATAGGATGGACTACTAAAACAAAACCACAATTTCATTAGCAGTTAATCACTAACATGCCACAGAACCCAAGCAATCCCAACAACTGGAAATAAATTATGAAAATACAAACCTATTTGATTCTAATTTACCAGCTTCACATGAAAAACAAAAAGGTCCAGGGGAATGTTTTCCACCACAACATGCATTGACTTTCAGCAGTGAAGAATAAGAGAAAACTAACAGAGGGGACAGAATTTTGTGGGTCTGCACAAGACCCTCCAGTCTAACTTGTCTTTGCTGACCAGATATCCTAAATTAATCTAGCCCCATTTGTGAGCATTTGGGCCATATCCCTTTAAACCTTTCCTATTCATGTACCCATCCAGATGCCTTTTAAATGTTGTAAATATACCAGCCTCCACCACTTCCTCTTGCAGCTCATTCCATACACGCACCACACTCTGTGTGAAAAAGATGCCCCTTACATCCCTTTTAAATCTTTCCCCTCTCATCTTAAACCCATATCCTCTAGTTTTGGACTTCCTCACCCCAGGGAAAAGACCTTGACTATCCACCCTATCCATACCCATCATGATTTTACGAGCTTCTGTAAGGGCACCCCTCAGCCTCCAACATTCCAGGGAAAATAGTCCTGATCAATTCAGCATCTCCCTCAAGCTTAAACCCTCTAACCCTGGCAACATCCTTGTAAAACTTTTCTGAATCCTTTCTAGTTTCACAACATCCTTCACATAGCAGAGAGACCAGAATTGCACACAGTATTCCAAAAGTGGCCCGACCAACGTACTGTACAGTTACAACATGACCTCCCAACTCTTATACTCAATGCACTTACCAAAAAAAGGCCAGTGTACCAAATGCTTTCACTATCCGGTCTACCTCTGACTCTACTTTCAAGGAACTATGAACCTGCACTTCAAGGTCTCCTTGTTCAGCAATACTCCCCAGAACCTTACCATTAAGTGTACAAGTCCTGCCCTGATTTGCCTTTCCAAAATGTGAGGTCCTGCTTTATCTAAATTAAAACTCCATCTGCCACTCCTTGGCCCATCTGATCAAGATCCCATCATACTCTGAGTAACCTTCTTGGCTGTCTATTACACCACTAATTTTGGGGTCATCTGCTCTCAGCCTCTGGGACACATGCTCATTGTAAATAAAATGACCATTAGTGCATAAATGTAAAAGTAGAAAGGCTCAGGGACACTATCCTTACACTCTTCCACAGCATCAAGGGGACTATCTCACTACTTTCTACTCAATTCATTTGTTTCTGTGAGTCTAACATACGGAGCTTCTCATTTGCCATTTTCCCCCTTTTCGCTAGAATCTTTAGCCTTTTAAAACCCAAGCCTAACATCATTTAGTTATTTCAGCTTCTCTCCTCTGACTAGATAACTTATAGGCTGTTCATACAAAAAAGTTCTCTCTAAAAGGGCCATAACATATGTTTACAGGATGGTGAAATCACATTTTTATTGTTTAGGTTCTACACTTACGTGGAAAACTTGTAAAAAGTCTCTCAACATGTCAGCCTACCACATTCATGTCATTTTATGAGTGAAGAAATTGTACAGCTTGCAAACATGTTCAAAAATGTGAATGTTTCTTCTATAAAAACCAAAAGAACTGCAGGTGCTGTAAATCAGGAACAAAAACAAAGTTGCTGGAAAAGCTCAGCAGGCATGGCAGCATCTGTGAAGGAAGAAACAGAGTTAACGTTTCTGGATCCAGTGACCCTTCCACAGAACAGTTCTGAGGAAGGGTCACCAGACCCTGAAACATGAACTCTGTTTCTTCCTTCGCAGATGCTACCAGACCTGTTGAGCTTTTCCAGCAACTTTGTTAATGTTTCTTATATGTTGAACTGATGGTCTGTTTATCTGCCCTCACCCAGACAATAAACTTGCATTCCTAGTAATGTAGATATTTCTTCATTTTCTTGGCAAAGAAAATAATTTGGGACAGCACACAGAATTCACGAGGTTCAAATGGAAATTGGCAACTGTGCTTAAAAGGCATCAGAGCCAAACAGTACAGTCAAGATTGTGCAATTGTAATTAGTTAGATTGAACTCCCATGTTTGGGGAAGTCAATACAGGGCCTGGTGATCTTTTTGGGTCATTTACATCACCATGATGTAACAATGAATCCAAGCAATACAAGGATACACTAACACTGCTAGTAATTGTATCAGATTTTCATTCAAAAGATTATATCTAACAATGACAGTTATAGTATCTTGAGTTTTGATATAGTGTGGTGTTATCAAGAAAGGTACTTCAATACCACAACGCACGAAGTTATTAAAAAACTTACCAACTCGAGAAAAATTCAGAAGCTGCAAAAATGTAACAAATTAGTTCACCATACAAGTCAATTTGAAAATGTTAATGTTTAAAAAACGTACGGAAACTCACCTTTCCGAAACCGAGAAGTATAAAATAGAAATCAAGAAACAAAAATATTGACTGAAATTGTCAACTGATCTCATAAAAAAAATTCTTAAAAATGTATCGAAAAATAATCAGTTTTAAATACTCTCTGTTTAAAAAACGATTGCACAGAGAATTGGGTTTCACCGGGTTTTCAGCCACATCCAACCCATACTTCACACACCAACTCACACAACTCTAACCGAAGTTGGATTTAAAGTAGCCACTGACTCACGTGGACAATCCCGCCTTTGTGTCGCCCTCGCCGAGCGATCTCGCTCCACATCGCGCGGGAATGAAGGAGCGCGATAGGCTTCAGTTTTCATGGTGCCGCCGTCGCCCTTCTTAGTGTGGCTGCAGACCTGGTTGGTGGGGCATAACTTACTAACACATCTTGCAAACTTATCTCTATTTCTACATTGGTTACAGCACAGGAGGCCATTTGGCCCGTCGTGTTAGTGCTCTAAGAGCGACCCACTTTTTAGACATTTCTTACATCCTACTTGCTCCATGCAATATAAATGTTGGAACTTTAAAACTGGCAAATACACTGAGCTTTCTAAATTGGCTCAATGGACAAATGCCAGCGGGATGGTGTACTTAGTCATACAGATGAGAAACCATCAGGCTAAGGGGAAGGTGGGATGTGTGGAAGCAGTGGGCATTCCTATAATTGACCCCATCGACTGTGGAGTTGCGAAGATCATTAGCACCCAGGATTTCAGATCCTTATTAGTGACTATCCTACGTTTTGAATATGGAGAATTAGATCTTAAATATAAAGAACAGCCAGTTTCCTACAGTAGTCCAGAGTTGCATTTGTGGAGACCTATACCAGCAAAAGCTTTTAAGGGGAGGTGAGATGGGATGTGGGAGAAGATGGGAAACAAAAAACATTAGATACCAACGAACGCTAGTGTATATAATTTCTTTCTGAAGTATTTTATTGATATACTTACATAATATATATACTTATATACGGATGGGATAGTTGATGGGTTCTCCAGCATAATGGCTTAACTGGATTAATTAGAAAGAAAAAACAATCAACAGCAAGAAACAACATGAGGATTGCTTCCCTACGTTAATAAAAATGTAATCACAACTATTATTTAACTTGAGTTCTTTCAAACACCCTTTCTATGTTTAGCCATTACAAAGAATTGAGGGAAGAGGAAGCTCAATCAGGTTCCAAATAATACACTCTGCTGAATGTGACAGGAAATGATTTTTCAGCCAGGCGGCTTCAACAACAAATTGTTCCGTTTTTCATTTGGACCTATAACACATGCATGTGTGCATTTTTGTGAAATAACTTTTTTTTTTCTTTTTTGGGTGGTGATGTATAATGAAAATATGAAAGACATTGTTTTACTTCCTTGACACCTAATTTTCCTGGTGCAGGTGCCAGCATTTCTCCAGAACTTTGCCCTCGAGTGAACTGTGCGTTGGGATTATTTCATCCATAGGAACGCAGAAACAGAAGTAGGCCATTCGGCCTGTCGAGCTTTCCCCATTGTTCAGTATAGTCATGGCTGATTGAACACTTCAATGCCTTTTAATCACCCTATCCCCACAATCCTATATTGTCACTGGTAATCAGAAATCTATCAATCTCTACCATAAGTACAGTCAAAGACTGACCTTCCACAGCCCTTTCTGGTAGAGAATTTCAAAGGTTCACAACCCTCCAAGTAGAAATATTTCTCCTGGTCAAAGTGACATCCCATTTATACAATACAAATACAATTCAGTACAGGACAGGAATAGGCCTTTTTGCTGTGCTGATTCTTATTCAGACCTGCTACTTATTGCATGGCTTCTATTCCTCTCATTGCCTCCCGTGTGCCTATCAATATACACCTTAAACATTGCTAACGTGCCTGCTTCCACCACCTTCACTGGGAGTGCATTTCAGGTACCCACCACACTCTAAGTGAAAAATTTTCCCTGAACTTCTCCCCAAAACTTGCCTCGTCTCACCTTGAACCTATGCCCTCTTGTAGTTGACCTTTCCATCCTGGCAAAAAGCCTTCGACTATCCATCCTATCTATGCCTCTTATAACTTTGTAGACCTCTATGAGGTCACCCCTCTGCCTCTGACTTCCCGATGCAAACAGCCTGAGTTTATCCAACCTCTGTTCATAATTTAAACCTTCCAGACCAGGTAATATTCTGGTAAACCTTCTCTGCATTCTCTACAAAGCATCCAAATCCTTCTGGTAGCATAGAAGTGCATGCAATATTCCAAACATAATCTAATTAAAGTTTTGTACAGATGTGCTTACTTTTTCTTTTATGACACTGAAAACTTAATTTCTGTTTTCTGAACTTCCAGTGGCTAATAATGGGAGGTCAGGCTTTCAAATCTTCTTATTGTAACATCAATAGCCAAACTCCTTGTCCAAGAAATACACTCCAAACTCCACTTCAAAGTCGCTGACCCCTCTCTCTGTTGAAGTCTGATGTAGGATGTAAACCTGAAACATCGACTTTCCTGCTCCTCTGATGCTGTCTGAACTGCTGTGTTCCTCCAGCTCCAAATTGTATTGACGATATCGAGGCCACTTTGCAGATTTATACTTTCCAACCTCTCACTATTTAAAAAATATTCAGCACACCTATTTTACCATTCAAAATGGATATTCTCACATTTTTGCACAATTTATTCCATCTGCCGTGTCCTATTCACTAAGCCAGTCCAAATCCTTCTGAAGCATCTTCTTCACAAAACACATTCTCACTTATTTCCACATCATCTGTTCTCAACTCTAGCCCTGCTATCTCTGAATAGATAATCAAATAGCTCTCTGAAAATCTGAGTGTAATATACCTGTCTTCAAAAGCTTTAGCTATTTGATTAAACAGTTTCCCATTTGCAAAACCGTGCTGACGATGCCCAATCAGATCATTACCATCCAAGTGTCCATTAATGCCATCCTTTAAAATAGATTCTAGCATTTTCCCTTCTACTGATGTAAGGCTCACAGATCTATAGTCCCCTGTTATCTCTCTTGTTCCCCTCTTAAATAGTGGAGTGACATTTGCTCCCTTCCAATCAGCAAGAATTATTCCAGAATCTGTAGAATTTTGGAAGATAACACCAACACGTCGACTATCTATAGCCACTTACTTCAACCCTCTGGGATAGAAACTGTTAGGTCCTGGGATTTATCAGTTTTCGGCCTCTTTAATTTATTTGGTACAGTGTTCTTATGCTAGTTTCCTTCAAATCCTCATTCTCCCTATCTGCTCGGATCTCTAGTTGTGAAGATTTCAGACATCTTCCTCTGTGAAAACAGGCACAAAGTAATTATTTAGCTTAGCTTCATTTCTCTATTCCACATTATAAATTCCCCTGACTCTGCATGTAATGGATCTGCATTCATTTTAGCCAAGCTGTTCATTTTTACACGCCTTTCGAAGCTTTAAGAGTTTATTTTGGCTTTTTGCTAGATTGCATTTATGTTCTGTTCTGTTCTCAGTTTCTTTGTCCTCTGTTATTGTATTCTATAATCCTCCCAATCCTCAGATTTATTGCTATTTCTGGCAACTTCAGAGGCCTTTTGTTTTAATCTTATGCAGTCCTAAACTCCCTTTGTTAGCCATGCTTGACTGACCTTTTTTGAGTTTTTGCACCTTGAAGGAATGTATAGTTGCTTTAAGTAATGACATAGTTCTTTAAAGCCTATCCATTGCCTTTGTAGTCAAGGCTTTTAATGCATTTTCCCAATTCAACCCAGCTGACTTCTGCCTCAAATTTAATACCTGTGCTTCGGAATGAACAAAATCACTTTCAAACATAATGTAAAATTCTGTTCATATTGTGGTAACTCATCCCAAAAGGTTCTTAAAAACAAGATTGTTAATTAGCAGGAATGGCAAACAGAGCCCTGTCAACCCTGCAAAGTCCACCTTACCAACATTCGGGGGCTGTGCCAAAATTAGGAGAGCTGTCTCACAGGCTACTCAAACAATTGACATATTCAATCATCATATTCACAGAATCGTACCTTACAGACAATGTTCCAGACATCATCACCCCAGTGTATGTCCTATCCCACCGGCAGGACAAATCTAACAAGGTGGCAGTGCAGTGGTACAAAGTCAGGAGGGAGCTGCCCTGGGAGTCCTCAAAATTGACTCTGAACTCTGTGAACTCTCATGGCATCAGATTAAATGTGGGCAAGGAAACACCTATTGTCTCCCCTTGGTTGATGAATCAGGACTCCTCTGTGTTGAACACCACACACACTGAGAGTGGCAAAGGCATATAGTGTACTCTGGGTAGGGGATTTCAAAATGGCTTGACAGCAGCACTACTGATTGAGTTCGTTGAATCCAAAAGACACAGTTGCAAGAATGCGACTGGAGAAGCTATTGAGGGAACAAACAAGATGGAAAAACATACTTGACCCATCCTCACCAATCTGCTTGCTTCAGATGCATCTGTCCATGACAATATTGGGAAGAGTGATCACCTCACAGTCCTTGTGGAGACGAAGTTCTGCGTTCACATTGAGAATACCCTCCATTGTGGTGTTGGAGATATCATGTTGCTAAATGGGACAGACTGCAAACAGATCTAGCTACACAAGACCGGGCATCCATGAGACTCTGGGGGCCATCAGCAGCAACAAAATTGAACTTCAACACAATCTATAGCCTCATGGCTTGACATATCTTCTCCTCTACCATGCTGTCAAGTCAGGAGATCAACCATGGTTGAATGAAGAATGCAGGAAGGCATGCCAAGAGCAGCACCAAACATATCTAAAAATGAAGTGTCACCCTGGTGAGGCTACCAAACTGGAATACTTGTATGCCAAAAGACAGAAAAAGTAAGTGATTCCACAATGAATGGATCAGATCTAAGCTCGGCAGTTTTGCCACATCCGGTTTTCAGTGATGGTGGTCAATTAGACAACACGCTGCAGGAGGAGGATTCACAAGCATCCTCATCCTCAATGATGGGGGAGCCCAGCACATCAGTGTAAAGACAAGGCTGAAGTATTCATAGCAGTCATCAGCCAGAAGTGCTAATGGATGCTATGTATGGCCCTCCTCCAGATGTTCCCACCAGCATATGTTCCATGTCTTCAGTCAGTTAAGTTCACTTCACATGATAACGAGAAATGGCGGGAGGTGCTAGATACTGAAAGGCTGTGGGCCTGACAACATTCTGGCAATAGCACTAGAGACTTGTGTTCCAGAACTTGCTGCTCCTCTTGCCAAGCTACTCCCATCCAACTAACAACTCTGGCATCTATTTGACAATGTGGAAAATTGCCTACATATGTCCTGTACACAAAAAGCAGGTCAAATCCAGCCCAGCCAATTATTGACCCATCACTCTTGATCATCAGTAAAGTGATGGAAAGTGTCATCAGCAATGCCATCAAGCAGCACCTGCTCAGCAATAACTTGCTGATTGCCCATTTTGGGCTCCACCAGGACCACTCAGCTTCTGACCTCATTACAGCCCTTCTTTAAACATCAACAAAAGAGCTGAATTCCAGATGTGAGGTGAAAGTGATAGCCCTTGACATCAAGGTAGAATGTAGCATCAAGAAGCCCTAGCAAAACTGGAGTCACTGAGAATTGGAGAAAACTCTCTGCTGGTTGGAGTTATACCTGGCACATAGGAAGATGGTTGTGGTTGTTGGAGGTCAGTCGCCTCGGCTCCAAGACATCTCTGCTGGAGTTCCTCAGTGATGTCCTGGGCCAAACCATCGTCAGCTGCTTCATCAATGATTTTCTGTTCATCACAGGGTCAGAAGTGGGGTTTTTCACTGATGATTGCACAATGTTCAGCACCATTCACAACTCCTCAGATACTGAAGCAGCCTAGATTCAAATGCAGCAAGATCTGAACAATGTCCAGGCTTGGGCAGAAAAGTGGCATGCAATATTCATGCCAAGCAAATGCCAGGCAATGACCACCTCGAAGAGAGAATCTAACCATTCTCCTATGACATTCAATGGCATGAACCTTCACTGACCCTGCCCCAACTCGCAACATCATGGGTATTACTATTGATCAAAAACTGAACCAGACTAACCATTTGAAAATGGTGGCTACAAGAGCAGGTCAGAGGCTAGGAATCCTACAGTGAGTAACTCACCTCCTACCTCCCCAGAGCCTCTCCACCATCAACAAAACATAAGTCAGGGGTGTGATGGAATACTCCCCACTTGTCTGGATGACTGCAGCTCCAGCAACCCTCAAGCTTGACACCATCCAGGACAGAGCAGTCCGCTTGATTTGCATAGTATTCACAAACGTCCAATCCTTCCACCACTGATGCTCAGCAGTAGCAGTGTGTACAATTTACAAGATGCAGTACAGAAATTCATCAAAGCTCCTTTGACAGAACCTTCCAAACACACAACCTCTTTCATATAGAAGGACAAGGGCAGCAGATACATGGGAACACTACACCCTGCAAGTTCTCTGTCAAGCCATTCACAGTCCTGACTTGGAAATATAGCTGTTCCTTCAGTGTCACTGGGCCCTGCTCGAGGGCAACGAGGGATGGGCAATAAGTGCCGGCCCAGCCCACAAATACCCTTACCCCGTGAATGAATTCAAAAATAGCCCTTTTCATTGCATAATACTAGATCTAAAATATCATGTCATCTGGTTATCTCCTAAACATACTGCTCTAGAAATCCATCCCTAACACATTCCATAAATTCATCCTGTATAGCTTGAGTGCTGAATTGCAGTCTTCATGCAAATTTTAGTCACCCATGCTGCATGCTTCTCCAATCTCTTGATTAATGCCTTGTCCCACACTAATACTACTATTTGGTGACCTATAAATAACTCCAGCCATTGTCTGCTGTCCTTTGCTGTTTCTTAGTTCCACCCAACCAGATTCCACACATTGTTCATCAAATCTGAGATCCTGCCAAAAGTACTGTTCCTGTCCCTTATTGTCAGTGCAACTCCACCTCCTTTTCCTTTTTGTCTGTCCTTCTTAAGCATCAAAAATCCTTTGAATAGTCAGTTCCCAGTCCTGGTCACTGCGCAGCCATGTTTGTTTAATGGCAATTAGGTCATACCCATATATCTCTATTTGTGCCTTGTGGCTATTCTACCTTGTTGTGAATACCGCATTCATTCAGGTAGCATGCCATTAACTTTGTCTTTTTCACATTATTCTGCTTTCAAAGTATACTTGATGTTCAGCTTCGTTTCTCCTTCTCCCAAGTATCCTTTCAACTTCCTGTTACCATTTTTACTGCCTTCCAATTTGTGTTACCCTGCTAGTTCCTATCCCGCTGACAAGCTATTTTAGTCCATCTCAGCACCACCAGCAAATCTCCTTGCAAAGCTATCAGTCCCAGTCCCGTTACAGTTTGTACAGGTCCCACCTGCTCAGAACCAGACCCAGACGCTCAGAATTCTGATGTTCTTTCTCATACACTTGTCTTCCGGCCACGTATTAAATTGATTAGTCCTCGTGTTCTTGTTTTAACTAGCGTGTGGCACTGGGAGTAATCCTGAGATTCTGTATTCCTGCTTTTTTTAAATTTCCTTTCTAACTCCCTGAAATATGCCTTCATGATCTCATCCCTCTTCCTGTCTTGGTTGTTGGTACAATGTGGACCACGGCTTATGGCTGATCCCTCTCCACAAGAAGGATGTCCTGCAGCCACACCGTGACAGCTTTTACCCTGGCCCGAGGGAAGCAACACACCTCCTTGGAGATGCACCTACTGTCACAAAATACCTGTCTGATCCCTTGACTATGCAAACCCTTCTCAATATTGCTCTTCCATTCTTTTTCCTCTTCCCTGTGCAGCTGGATCTCCCACAGTGTCATGAGCTTGGCTGTGGCTCTAAGCTCCTCAGGAAATATTGCCCTAACCAATTTCTAAAATTAAGTGAAAGGTAAGATAGCAGAGCACTTGGAAAGCAGCGACTGGATTGTGTTATATGCTTTATGCCAGCGTTAAAGACATACTGGGGCTCGAAAGGACCTTGTAGTGGAGAGAAGGGATCTGGTTTTTGTCTTCCATGTTGGTACCAATAACATTGATAAAAAACAGAAAGGAGGCTTTGCTGACAGATTTTGAACAGTTGGGAGCTAAGTGAAAAAGCTGAATCTCCAAGGTAATAATCTTGGAATTACTATCTGAGCCACAGGCAAACTGGCATAGAGTAAAGAATGTATGGCTCAAAGATTGGTGTGGCAGGAATGGGTTCCAGTTCCTGGGAGTGGTACCAGTACTGGGGTAGAAAGGAGCCGTTCTAATGGTACAGGTCTCAATTTAATCATCCATGGAGAGAAAACAGAGAAGGGTCACTAAACTCAAAATGTTAACTCATTTTTCTCTCCACGGATGCTGCCAGACTTGCTGAATTTTTCCAGCAATTTCTGATTTTGTTTCAGATTGCATGATCCGCAGTTTCTTGTTTTGTTCACTTTAGCCATGCTGCGACCAGTGTCCTGGCAAATTAAGTAAATAGGGCTGTAGAGATAGCTTCTAAAAGAAATGTCATAGAATCCCTACAGTGTGGAAATTCAGGCCATTCAGCCCAACAAGCCCACACCCCACTTCTGAAGAGCATCCCTTTCCAGACCTTTCCATCCCTTTCTCTGTAACCCTTCATTTTCCATGTCTAATCTATCTAACCTACACACCCGTGGACACTACGGGCAATTTAAGCATGGCCAATCCACCTGCCTGCACATCTTTGGACTGTGGCAGGAAACTGGAACACAAAGAGGAAACCTACACAGGCACAGGGAGAATGTGCAAACTGCACACAGACTGATGCCCGATGGTTGAATCGAACCCAGGTCCCTGGCGCTGTGAGGCAGCAGTGCTAACCACTGAGCCACCGTCCAACCTCCTTTATCTCATGCTAGCATTTTCTACCCTGGGTCTGTTGCAAAGTCCTCATGTCGTACAATTCAAGCTCAGGGAACAACATGTCATTTTTTTTGCTGAGTAATTTTACAACCTGTAAGATTCAACATTGAATTTCACAATTTTAGAGTCTGACATCATGAAGGCTGCCCTCCATTTTTCTTAATATGGAGGGGAGGAAGGGTTGAAAGAGGGTAAATGTTGATTTTCAAAGTGTGGTGATTGGAACCAGGTGGACCCCATTGACTATGTGGTCTTGATTGGGGTTGTCAGCTTGAGCCAATCAGAAGCACCCTGACTGACCGTAATAATGATTCATGAGAACATTATTTAAGTGGCCAACAACACACTGCAGTAACACAGAACTATGCCACAAAGAAGAGCACCTCTTCCAAGCATTCAAAGACAACGGATACCCATGAAACTGAGTCAGAAGATGCCTATCACGCGAACAACACCAGGAAGGGTTGACATGCCCTGACACACTCATCACGCTACCTTACATCAAGAATACATCAGGAACTGACCACAAGACTTCTACAACCTCTGGGCATCAGAGTAGCAAACAAACCCTCATCAATCCTACACCAACTACTAACCCGTAGTATAGACCCACTACCCACTATGGACAGGACCAATGTCATATACAAGGTTCCCTGCAGATACTGTGACAAACATTTACATTAGATAAACAGGAAGGAAATTAGCCACAAAGAGTACATGAACATCAACTGGCAACAAAAAGACACGACCAATACTCACTCATCTTCATCCACGTGGATAAGGAAAACCACCAATTTGATAGGGACAACACCAGGCAAAGCAGAGACAAGCACGGGAATTCCTAGATGCCTGGTGCTGCACCATGAAAGCCATCAATAAGCACACAGAGCTCGACCCAATATGCACTCCATTGCAAAGGAAATCCGGAAGTGAGGTAATCAGCTCAACGGACAGCAGGATTTAAATACCAGGTGGGAAAACACAACGGCGCTTCATCGGAGGCTGCAGGGTAATGATATGTCTGCGGAACAATGAACCAGCTCAGCGAGCCAACCAACCACAGCATTTCACATCTGTGTCTTTTAAAAATGTGAAACGGAGATCCCTGTATGGCCTGCTGCCTCACACTTCTCTTCTCCTCCACCTCTTCTCCTTCATCCACCACCCGGACATGCCTTGGCAGGCCCATTTACCACTGGGTGGTGGGGATCTCCAGTGGAGAGCACTCTACACGGGAGTCCTCCCTTTTCCCCTCTGGGATCTAGACTGGAGGGTGCTGCATTCAGCAGTCCCATGTCAACTGTAGATTGTGGTGGTTCACAGGTGCCCAATTGTTTTGCAGCACTGCGGAGTCAATGGACCATGTATATATTGGGTGTGGGTGCTTGCACTCCCAGTTCAGTTATCTTAAAGACCTCCTTTTGTGTTTTTGGCTGCACTTCAGCCCCACGCTCCTGATCTTTGGGCACCTGGAACAGAGGCAGGAGTGGGTGGGCAGGTCAGGGGATCTCCTGTGGGTCTGCTCCTGAGCTTAGCCAAGCTGGCTATTAGTAGGTCCCAGCAGTGGGCCATGGAGAGGGCTGTTGTGGCCGACTGCCTGCCCCTTTTCCGTGGCTACATCTGTGCCTGGATGTCCCTGGAGAAGCAGCACACACATTGTGCACCGGCGCTCTCGATGCCTTTCAGGAGAGCTGGGCACCGCAGGGTGTGGAATGCTTTCTTTTCACTACAAATTCTTTTTTGATTTGATCCCTACCCTCCCTCTCACTTTTTCTTCTCTCCTGTAAACATTGCGCCTACAGGGGCTCTGCTTGATGCTTTGGTCACATAGTGAATTTTCCTGGCGGTGGAATGTTGATAAAATTATTTGCACACCAGGTTTTTTTTGCTGTGTCTCACGCCTGCACATGTACAAGAAGGGTGCTGGGGAAGATAAGAAAAAATATAACCAGGAGCTTAGCATTTCTACAGAAAGAAAAGAAAGAAAAGAATGTATAATCCGGAGACAAGAATCTCCTCAGTTCAGGACTGACTCCGAGCTGGCTGACTGGTCACAGCCAGTGTAAAAAAAATCAGAGATTAGAATCTCCTCAATTAAGGACTGACTCAGCTGGCTAAAAAAAGGCATAAAATATGAACAGGAGGTTGCTAAAGCATGTGGTGGAATCCTATCTGCGTGTACTCCTGCTCAGACAAAATTTCACATTGGCCCCAGGATCCCGTACGTCCCCACTGAACCTGTGCCCCACAACCTGAGCCACCTCCAGAATTTCACATTTGTGTCTTTTAAAGAGATGAGCACTGTACAGACTGCTGCTGCTGCATACCATCCATCTCTTCCCCTTCATCCACCACCCAGGCGTGCCTTGGCATGCCCATTTACCACTGGGCAGTGGGGACCCCCAGTGAAGAGCACTCTACACAGGAGTCCTCCCTCCTTCCCTTGGAGATCTGGACTGAAGGGTATTGCATGCAGCAGTCCCATGTAAACTGTAGATTGTGGTGGTGGACTCCCAGCCCAACTGTCTGTTTTGCAGCACTGTGGAATCTATGGACCAAGTATATATTGAGTGTGGGCACTTGCACTTCCTTTTTCGGTTACCTCAAAGACCACTTCAGCCCCATGCTCCTGATCTTTGGGCATCTGGTATGAAGGTTGCAGGGGAGTGTGCAGGTAAGAGGCTCCCCTCGTGGGTCTACACCTGAGCTTGGTAAAGCTGGCCATTAATAGATCATTAAAAGGAAAGTATAAATGGGATTTAGAATAAGAAAAAAGTATATAACCAGGAGATAAGAGGCGACTGACTCCGAGCTGGCTGACCACAGCTGTAAAAGGTGATTTGGTAAGGAGATACCAGCCTTAGTGCAGTCATTTCACAAAGCAAAAGTATATGGCAGCATTCCAGGAAGAATTCATAGAATATATTCAGGTTAGTTTAATAGAACAATATGTTGTGATCCAAGTGAGGATCAGGCCATTTTGGTTCTGGTTATCTCAGAGCAAAAGATCCCTGAGGAAACAGTGACCACAACAAGGTGGCATTTAGTGTTTAATTTGAGAGTGAGAAAATTAGGTCAAAAACAGCTGTACTAATGACAACAGGAAATACAGACAGGAGAAAGAGGGCTTGGTGACATGGTGCCATGAGAATAATGCCTCTGAATGTCAGCAAAATGAAAGAACTGATCACTGACTTCAGAATGAAAGGAGAACGTGCATCCATCTACATCAACAGAGCTCAAGTTGAGAGGGTAGAGAGCATCAAGTTCTTAGGAATGACAATAACCTACAACCTGCCCTGGACTTCACCCTTTATAGCTGTGGTCAGCCAGCTCGGAGTCAGTCGCCTCTCATCTCCTGGTTATGTATTTTTTTCTTATTCTAAATCCCATTTATACTTTCCTTTCTCTTTTTTCCCCGTACACTACTGCCATACAGCATAGCGTTTATTTTCTCCAGCATCCTTATTGTATGTGTGCAGGCGTGAGACACAGTGAAGGGCAGTAAAGTAGATGTGATGGTCAAGAAGGCACAAAAACACGTCTTCTAACTCAGGCGGATCAGGAACTTCGGCATGTCCATAAGGGCCCTCACCAACTTTTCAGATGTACCATTGAAAGCGTACTGTTTGGGTGTGTAATGGCCTGGTATGGCATCTGCTCTGCTTAGGGCCGTAAGAGAGTACAGAAGGTTGTGTGCATAGCCCAGACCATTGTGGAAGCCAACCTTCCATCGATGGACTCCATTTACATGGCTGGTTGCTGCAGAAAGACTGTCAAATCATCAAAGACCCATTGCACCCTGGTAATGATCTCCTGTATCAGTGATAATGGGAACTGCAGATGCTGGAGAATCCAAGATAATGAAATGTGAGGCTGGATGAACACAGCAGGCCCAGCAGCGTCTCAGGAGCACAAAAGCCGACGTTTTGGGCCTAGACCCTTCATCAGAGAGGGGGATGGGGTGAGGGTTCTGGAATAAATAGGGAGAGACGGGGAGGCGGACCGAAGATGGAGAGAAAAGAAGATAGGTGGAGAGGAGAGTATAGGTGGGGAGGTAGGGAGGGGATAGGTCAGTCCAGGAAAGACGGACAGGTCAAGGAGGTGGGATGAGGTTAGTAGGTAGGAGATGGAGGTGCGGCTTGGGGTGGGAGGAAGGGATGGGTGAGAGGAAGAACAGGTTAGGGAGGCAGAGACAGGTTGGACTGGTTTTGGGATGCAGTGGGTGGAGGGGAAGAGCTGGGCTGGTTGTGCGGTGCAGTGGGGGGAGGGGACGAACTGGGCTGGTTTTGGGATGCGGTGGGGGAAGGGGAGATTTTGAAGCTGGTGAAGTCCACATGCCCAATGGTATCAATGTGGACTTCACCAGCTTCAAAATTTCCCCTTCCCCCACCGCATCCCAAAACCAGCCCAGTTCGTCCCCTCCCCCCACTGCACCGCACAACCAGCCCAGCTCTTCCCCTCCACCCACTGCATCCCAAAACCAGTCCAACCTGTCTCTGCCTCCCTAACCTGTTCTTCCTCTCACCCATCCCTTCCTCCCACCCCAAGCCGCACCTCCATCTCCTACCTACTAACCTCATCCCACCTCCTTGACCTGTCGGTCTTCCCTGGACTGACCTATCCCCTCCCTACCTCCCCACCTATACTCTCCTCTCCACCTATCTTCTTTTCTCTCCATCTTCGGTCCGCCTCCCCCTCTCTCCCTATTTATTCCAAAACCCTCACCCCATCCCCCTCTCTGATGAAGGGTCTGGACCCGAAACGTCAGCTTTTGTGCTCCTGAGATGCTGCTTGGCCTGCTGTGTTCATCCAGCCTCACATTTCATTATCAATGATCTCCTGTAGCCTCTTTTGTCAGGTAGAAGATCCAGAAGTTTGAACATGCACCCACAGGTTCAGGAACAGCTACTTCCCTGCTGTTATTAGACTGTTGGATGGACTCTGGATGAAAAGATAGTTGAAGAACAATGACAGCTGTTTACAAAATAGTTCATGAGTTACAGCAAAGATATATCCCAGTGAAAAAGAAAAATTCTAGAAAGGGGATAAACCAACAACGGTTAACCTGAGAAGTTAAGGATAGTATCAAATTGAAGGAAAAAGAAATATGATGTGGCAAAAGTTTGTAAACCGGAGGTTTAGGAGAGTTTTCGAAGCTAACAAAAGATGTCAAAAAGTAGAAATGGTCAGTGATAGCTCCTTTTAAATATACAGAAAGGAAAAGTCAGTCCAAAGTGAACATAGGCCCCCTAGAGAATGAGGCTGAGGAAAACAATGATTGGAAACTAAGAATTGGCAGAGAAATTGAGTAGATACTTTGCATTGGTCTTCATGGTAGAAGATGCTAATAATATTTTCAAAAATATGGAATAATGAAAGGGCAAAAGGAGAGGAAACAAATACAGTAATGATCATTGGAGCAAAAGCAATCATGAAGCTAAAGGCTGATACATCCCTTGGACCTGATTGGGTGCATCTTAGGATATTAAGGGAAGTAGTTACTTAGATAGTGGATGCACTGGTAGTAATCTTCCAGGAATGCTTACATTCTAGAAAGCTCCCAGAGGATTGAAAACTGCCAGTGTAACACTGCTGTTCAAATTGGGAAGGAGTCAAAACAAAAACTGGCAAAGATAGGCCAGTTAGCAAAACATGTGTTATTGGGAAAATGTTTGAGTCTATTATTAAGGTTGTAATTGTCGACCATATAGAAGCACATAATTTAGTCAAGCAGAATCAGCATGGCTTCATGAAAGGGAAATCATGCTTGAAAATTTTATTGGAATTCATTTAGCCCATCAAGACTGCACCGACCCTCCAAAGAGCATCCTACCCAGACTCTGGTCCTATCCCCATAACCCTGTATTTACCATGGCTAATCCACCTAACTGCACACTACAGGGCATTTTAGCATGGCCAATCTACCTAACCTACATATCTTTGGACAGTGGAAGGAAACCAGAGTACCCAGAGGAAACCCACACAGACACAAGAACATGCAGACTCCACAGACGCAGT
The DNA here is from genome assembly GCF_030684315.1 of Stegostoma tigrinum. Lineage (NCBI taxonomy): Eukaryota > Metazoa > Chordata > Chondrichthyes > Orectolobiformes > Stegostomatidae > Stegostoma > Stegostoma tigrinum. The sequence goes on along the minus strand of NC_081404.1, from coordinate 7,955,278 downwards.
CATCCAGGTTGGGATTGAACCTAACTCCCTGGTGTTATAAGGCAGCAATGCTAATCACTGAGCCACCATGCCAACCAAAAATATATAAACTCCCACTCCCTGACCAACAAATGAGTCTGGGCCACAGCGGTGAAAGCACGAATCCTAACTACTAGACCACCAATAAAACCATGAATATATTTGGGCTTTTAAAAGGCTTTCAATATGGTACTGCACATAAGGCTGCTTAGTAAGATAAGAGCCCATGGTGTTTTGTAGGACATTAGTAATATTTACAGGTATGGAAATGAACAGACTTATTTAAGTTGGTTTGCAATTAGATTCCTTCTCTAGATCCATAACTCTGTCAACGTTTCCCCACTGTGAGTAAAGCTAAAAGCCAAAGTACAGGATGGCAAGAACTCCAGGACAAAAGATGAAGGAGTTGTGATGTCATGTTGCAGTTATACAGGATGTTGATGACGCCACTTTTGGAGTACTGTGTACAGTTCTGGTCATTCTGCTATGGGAAGGATATTATTAAATTGGACAGGGTTCAGAAACGATTTACCAGGATGTTGCTGGGACTAGAGGGTTTGATTTTTAAGAAGAAGTTGGATAGGCTGGGATTTCTTTCACCAGGGTGTAGGATGTTAAGGGGTGACCTTGTAGAGGTTTATAAAATCATGAGAGGCATAAATAAAGTGAACAGCAAAGGTCTTTTCCCTAGGGTGGGGGAGTTCAAAACTAGGAGGCATACTTTTAAGGTGAGAGGAGAAAGATTTAAAAGGGGCCTGAGGGGTAAATCTTTTTACACAGTGTGTGGTTGGAATGTGGAATAAACTTCCAGAGGAAGTGGTAGGTGTAGGTACAGATACAGGTACAGTTACAACATTTAAAAACACTTGGACAGGTATATGAATAGGAAGGGTTTACAGGGATATGCGCCAAATGCAGGCAAATGTGACTAGTTTAGGAAACTTGGTCAGCATGGCCCAGTTGGACCAAAGGGTCTGTTTCCATGCTGTATGATTCTGTGATCTATTAGCATGAATAGAGGATTGGCTAACTAGTAGAAGAGAAGCGTTGGGATAAGGGAGGCATTTTTAGGGTGGCAACCTGTAACTAGTGGAGTGCCACAGGGACCAATGCTGGGTCTACAATTATTTATAATTTATTTTAATGTCTTAGCTGAGGGAAGTGAATTTGCTGTTGCCAAGTTTGCAAATGAAATAAAAATTGTTGGGAAGGTAAGTGTTGAGGATGACACAAGGAGTCTACAGAGGGATATAGGCAGGTTAAGTGAGTGGACAAAAACTTGGTAGACGGAATATGATTTAGGAAATATGACGTTATGCACTTTAACAAATAATAGAAGATCTGATTATTAGTTAAATGGGCAAAGACTGCAGAAAGCTTCAGCATAGATGGATTTGGGGGCCTTTGTGCATGAATTACAAAAGATAACATTCAGTTTCATTGTGGGTAATAGAGAAGGCACATGGACTGTAGCCTTTATATCAAAAGGAATGTACTGTAAAAATATGGCGGCCTTGCTAAAACCAGACAAGACACCAATCAGACCACACGTAGAATACTGTGAACAGGTATGGGGGTTTTCTTATGAGAAGATGTTGAGTAGGTAGGGCTTGTGCTCATTGGAGTTTAGATGCATGAGAGGCGATCTTATGGAAATGCATGAGATTCCTAGCAGGCTTGACATGGTAAATATTGAGAACTTATTTCCCTTTGTGGGAGTGTTTAGAACCAGAGAGCATAATCTCAGAATAAGAGATGAAGACAGAGATGAAAAAGTGCCTCGAGAAAGGCAATCAATAAATGGTCATGTTCTCCTTCAGCTGCCTTATCTGTGCATTATTTTTCGAAGAGCAATCTGCTATTTTCTGATATTCATGCTTCCTCAGTAATTTACTGTTCCTTAAAGATCCTTCATTGATTGATATTTCTTGTTGAGATTAAAACAGGAAAGCACATAGGGAAGCAATTTACAGTAAACAACAATCCACAGGAGACAGGATATGGAGCAAAATGCCAAGTCCACACTGGGTGTTAGAAGTTCATGGAAAGCTTGTTCCAATGCAAATTGAAAAGCTCAGCAAATCCATTTTTCCAAGCCATGCTTTCTTATTTAAGGTTATCAACATCCTGGTTTTCTGGCCTAATGCCAATAATTTGTTTTGAGATTGGTCTGGCTTCTAGTTTTAACTTACAACAACAAGTGTGAGGTGATGCACTTTGGTAGGAGTAACCAGAAGGCAAAGTACAGGGCTAATGGTAAGATTCTTAGCAGTGTAGATGAGCAGACAGATATCCGTGTCCATGTACACAGATCGTTGAAAGTTGCCACCCAGGTTGACAGGGCTGTTAAGAAGGCATACAGTGTTTTAGCTTTTATTAATAGAGGGATCGAGTTCCGGAACCAAGAGGTTATGGTGAAGCTGTACAAAACTCTGGTGCGGCCGCACTTGGAGTATTGTGTACAGTTCTGGTCACCGCATTATAAGAAGAATGTGGAAGCTTTGGAAAGGGTGCAGAGGAGATTTACTAGGATGTTGCCTGGTATGGAGAGAAGGTCTTACGAGGAAAGGCTGAGGGACTTGAGGCTGTTTTCATTAGAGAGAAGAAGGTTGAGAGGTGATTTAATTGAAACAAATAAAATAATCAGAGGGTTAGATAGGGTGTATAGGGAGAGCCTTTTTCCCAGGATGGTGACGGTGAGCATGAGGGGGCATAGCTTTAAATTGAGGGGTGAAAGATATAGGACAGATGTCAGAGGTAGTTTCTTTACTCAGAGAGTAGTAAGAGAATGGAATGCTTTGCCTGCAACGGTAGTAGTTTCGCCAACTTTAGGTACATTTAAGTCAACATTGGATAAGCATATGGACGTACATGGAATAGTGTAGGTTAGATGGGCTTGAGATCGGTATGACAGGTCGGCACAACATCGAGGGCCGAAAGGCCTGGACTGTGCTGTAATGTTCTATGTTCTAAGACAGAATCCTTTCTTTGTCTTTGTGTGTATGCTTCCACATGCCTCAGTCTCCTTTTTCCCTTCCCCGTGTTTCTGTCTCTGATCTGCTGTTCTATCCATTCCTTGGAGCTAATTATATGATCCCATCACAGTGCTTCTAGACTACCATACGTCGCAAATATGTATGTCCTAAATGGAGTTTAATACAAAGGAATGTACACATATTTTAGGAAAAATAACAGTGAAAGGAAGTAAATCCCAAACAGACTTTTGACAGAATGTAACAAAAAAAAATCCAGGTATATGAATCTACAAATATTAATGCAATTAAATCAATTATCACATTGTATTAAATATTTTGGTTGCAACAGATTTTCTATACACATTTAAATGCATTGTAGTGTACTGTTTCACATATTAAGCATTTTAAGTTCCACTCCATTCATACATAAACCTCTACAGTTAAATAAAAGCTTCCAAATGCAAATTAATGTCATTGTTCTGTTATACTAAATTTCTTTATAATTTATCTCTTGTACTTTATTTATGTGTTTATTTCTTAGTATTTAACAAACAGCCCTATTCATAAAAACAGTAACAATTGCACATACTCCATTGCAACACATAATAGTCCTGTATTAAACATGACCTCCATTTTCTTGTAAGCAACATGTTGAGAAATCAGTTTTATAAGTTATGAAATGTATATATTTACATGCCATCAGATATAAAACATTATGCATTTTTATGATAATAATGCATAGTCTGATTGGGCAATGGAAACAGACTAAATAACATTTCCAAAGGTGAAATGGATATGTATGTGAGGGGGAAACATTTGGCTGACTATGGAGAAAGTTCAAGGTAATTGGATAGTTTCTTCAGAAAGCCAGCACATGTACAATTGGCCAAATGGCTCTGTGTCACTTTGGGATTCTATAAGTCTCCTTTTCCATGTTCTCTTGCAAAACGTGAAAGAAAATGTATTTTTTGGCATCAGTAGAGTGTATACCTGACATGCTAATCCTGCCTGTCACACTTCAAGTATCACATTTCCACACCATTTAATTAGATCTCCCCACCTGCCAGCTACTGACTTAAAATGTATATCTAGAATTTCAACAGGAGATCTCTAGCAATTTGTTCAAGGTTTCTGTCAGTTGAAGAAGGTGATTAGGAGAATCCAGTGGAAATGTTTCAATTGTTTTTAATAGAACTTTCTAACATTACAGGTTTCACAATAATATCATTAAGCCTTGATATGAGATCGCATTTTCAAGAATCTTCATCAGCGTTGTTATTTAAACGACTCAGTCTCTGTTCAAAACCTCGGAGATATTATTTTGTACCTTTAAATCCCAGTCAGAATGTGTGCAGTTTTTCCCGGCAAGTACAACACATTTTGCTTTCAAGTAAGAAGAGTAGATAAAAGGTAACACTGATAGTCTTGCCCCAAGATGCTAACTGAAAACACAACTTGCTGCATTGTTTCTGGATAAAATCCTTAGTGACATCTTTAAAGATAATTTAAATAGTATTATACAGCCCTTCCCTATTTCCACAGCTTAGTGCCCATATGAAAACAGTATCATGAAAAATGATACGCAGACAAGGACCCTCTGGTCCAAGCTGGGTGAACACAGCAGGCCAAGCAGCATCGTAGGAGCAGGAAGGCTGACATTCCTATTATCTCCGACCCTCAGGTCCATCCAGCTAGACCCAACATTACACATTGCACATTCTGAGGAAGGGTCACCGACCCAGAATGTTAACTCCTTTTTCTCCTCCACAGATGCTGCCAGACCTGCTGAGCTTTTCCAGCAACTTTGTTTTTGTCCAACATTACACATGATGTTTTAGAAAGTCTCAAAAAAAATTCTGAGTGTGGAAGCAGCTTAAAAATATGAGGTACTCCTGCTGGGGGCTGGGTCAGGTTTTCTTGCACGATTACATTACTCAGCTTGTTGCATATTCATGTGCGGGGAAAACACCAAATTCTATAGGCAGGCAGGCAGAAGATTCTGTTTCCTGCAAGGAGGCAACTTCATGGCACCATATTTAAAAGGTATCTGGATAGCCTTTCACTTGCTGCAACCCAGAAGCAAAATTCAACCTCTGCTCATAATTCCCACACACCCCTGGAGATGTCAAAGACTCAGAAAAAAGTGGCACCATGCTTTAGCAATGTCTCTCTAGCAACCATCCACAAGAGAAGGGAAGTGCTTTTCCCGAGCGATGGCAACAAGAGGCCTTCTTGACTCTTGAATGCAGCCTAGACAGAGGTGACGGATGTTGGCACTTGAGGGCAATGGTCTGAAAAACAAAGAAATGGATTTTGCCAAATTCTTGTAATTCACTGGGTTTCTTGCTGATGAAACTGAATTGCTGGCAGCCGTAGACTGATGGAAGATCTCCTAGGCAAGCTATGGCTCAGATGGAAATTGTGCTGGTTCCAGGTCTTAGGAAAGTCACCATGTTTACGCAGTAATCACAATACTAAGATGTGGAAACTTTATCAGGTTTTCAAATATTATGACCAAGAGAAAATTTCAGGAGAGAGAAACTTGCCATCTGACTCCCTATGTTTCTTGAAACAGAATGCAATACCAAAAAGGGTTGTTCGACAGCAATCAGTACAGGTCACCGTAGTCTTTTCCAACCAGATGTTCTTGCACTTGAGGACAATAATATCTTATCTGCCTAAAAAAATTGCTTTGCTGTGTTCCAAAGTCACTTTGCATTCTGCAATAAACTATTGAGCTCATTTCTCAGTAAAACCCTGCTTAACCCAGAAAGTGTCTGAATATTTCAGTATCGTTCAGCTTTTCCATATAGTTCATTGATATAGATATGTAGTTCCAACACTTTGAGGGAGAGAAATCCTTTCCTGTTCAGGAATCTGGCTGGACACTGAGCTCTGAGTGATGCATGCAGTCAATGGCCCCTTGTACCTGAGGAACTGTAGTGATGGTTGTGAATCTAATGGCTCATACACCATGGCTGTCTGCGTCCAAGGTGAATTGGACAAATTGTAGCACTTACCTTTGAAGGTATTGGTACACTTGTGACTGCCAGTTAGAAGATGCCATATGTGTTCCCACTGGAGGCTTGAGAGGAGCTGGTGTCTCAGAAGCTCAAAGCTCCTGTGATCTTCAGTATCACAGGCATCGCACTCCCTCCCAAGCAGAATGGCTGCAGAGCTGCCCACAGACAGTGAGACATGTAGGTGATGGTTTTGATAGTCACAGAGGTGCCTCTGACAATGCTTTTCACTCATTTGCAGCTGGAGTACAGGAAAGAGATTGAGTGCTTGGTGGCATGGTGTAAAGATAACAATTTCTCCCTTAGTGTCAGCAAAATGAAGGAGCTGATCGTTGACTTCAGGAAGCGGAGTGGAGGACATGCCCCTGTCTGCATCAATGGTGCTGCGGTGGAGATGGTCGAGAGCATTAAGTTCCGCGGAATGATGATCACCAACAATCTATCCTGGTCTACCCACGTTGACGTGACGGTCAAGAAAGCACAACATCTCTGCTTCCTCAAAAGGCTAAGGAAATTTGGTACGTCGACAAGGAGTCCTACCAATTTTTATAGATGCACCATAAAAAGCATCCTATCTGGATGTATCACAGTGTGGTAGGGAAACCACTCTTCCCAAGACGGCAAAAAACTACAAAGTTGTGAACACAGGCCAGTCCAACTTGTAAACCAGCTTTCCATTTATTGACTCCATCTATACTTCCTGAAACCTCGGGAAAGCAACCAATATCATCAAAGACCTCTCCCACTCTGGTTATACTCTATTCCACCTTCCTCCATTGAGCAAAGGATATACAAGTTTGAGTGCATGCATGAACAGATTTAAGAAAAGCTACCTCCTCACTCTTGTCAGACTTTCAAAAGGGCCTCTCAAATGCTAATTCTGATCTCAGTCTCTCTGCGGCTGTAACTCTGTATTCTGCACTCTGTTCTGCTACCTTAATGCACTTTGTATGGTACAATCTGCCTGTGTAGCACACAAAACAACACTTTTCACTGTATCTCAGCACATGTGACAAGAATAAATCAAACAAACACCAAACAGCAACACGTTTAGCTATGCCCTGCCCTGCTCAATGATGTTTTAGGCCCTGGTTCTCTTCTTCACGCACTGCTTGCTTATTCATAGCTGCAGTGCCTTCAGCCACATGCCTCTGGTTCTGTTGGTGTTGTTCATTCCTCTTATCCTCCTCCACCTCCTTCTTAGCCTTATTAAAGTTAGTACAGCCTCTCGGTTAAATTGGTTAAACATCTGGCATGGAAGTACTGATCTGTAAATAAATATCAGAAATTACATGTATATTTTCCATTTGAACTCTTGACATAGTGAATCTAGCTTTTGGATCCCTCTCAGGTTGCCCATGTCTTGGATGAAAACCTACCTTACATGTGGTGAGGTTCATCTTGCCAGTGTTTACAGTCCATGTCAGTCTGCTTCAGCTCACATCCTGTTATCATGTTCTTTTATTCTTTTTGTTCCTCATGCTTATCTGGCATCCTCAAATGTGTCTACATACACTGTTTGCTTCAATCACTCCCTGTGGCAATGGGTTCTACCACTTTCCATAAAGAAACTTTTCCTGAATTCCCTATTGTATTTGTTAGTGAGTGTCTTCTGTGGATGCAGCCTTGTTATGGCATTTCCCCTCCAAGTGGAAATGCCTTCTATTCTGCTATGTACGTGTCCATCTAGCAAAATAGGAAGACCTGAATTAACAAGTTTCCAAGGGATGGAAAAAGATGGGATTGTGAATATTGACTGTCACATTAAAGGGCTTTATTTCTTCCACCAGTATTCACTCATAATCTCATTAAGCCACAGACTCATGTTGGGTCACAATTCTATAGGAAGCAGTAGTCTCTAGTGCTTGTAGGATATTTTATCACAGGAGTAATCACAACTGAGCCCAATCCTCGTCACAGCTTAGGGGACCTATGGGCAGATATAACATCTATTGATACCTCAGTTGAGACCAACCAGCTAAACACAGACCAAGGATCCAACAAGGGGTCCATCTGGACTGTGAAGTTTAGTGCCAGACCATGCAGTATGTCTATCTCCTAGATTTTAAGAGGCATTAACAGATTGAAGAGTTGTAAACCATTTTCATTTTGAAATATATTGAACACAATTTCCCACTGTTTTAAATAGAACAACTTCCTATATCAGTTTATCCCTTGGTTTTATCCATTGCTCAGTTAGCCAAAGGTTATTTGGCTCATATTGGAAATTAATGATGCTAACCTTCCAAAGAAAAAGCCAAACAAGACATCTATTATCTAACTACACCTTCTGCTCCCAGACATTTGGTTACATAATCATAGCTCCCACGTTTTCCTGTTTACAGCAAAATCTCCCCTCATATTCCTTCCTCCATGCAATGCACAGCAATAAATATCAAACTTCACAACAAAACGGTCATCATTTGGAGAGCTTCTTTTACTGTCGGAGTAAATCGTTGAGCACAGTGCAAGGAACATTTATTCAGGTCAGTGACAACTTTTTCACCCTACGTAACATTTAAGAGTCGAATATTTTGCATTATGGGGACTATAATAAAATATGCTCTGTATTTTTTTTATGTTGTATTACTGTCCTTTTGAAGGAACTCAGCATTCAAGGTTCAGTACAGTACAATGACAAAGTGAAGTCTTTCGTGGAATGAGATAGAGGGAGATAGTTGTGTCACTGATTAATTTAAAGAGAACCTGACGACATTGAACCTGCATATTTGTCATGATGACTTTTATACGGTGGTTTCAATTCACACTGAAGTTCAAATCAAAATCAATTTAATTAAAACTCTTACAGCATGAAATAAAAACCTGCCTGATTACTTAATTCATTTTGCTTTTCAGTCTGTTTTGAATCCAAGTCTGAAAGACTTTGTACTAAGGTGGTAAATTTCTCTGAATGATTCTGCACACAGCAGCCATTCCCCATTCCCAATTGATGATTTATACTCTTGTTGAGGTGTTTCCAGAGCTCTTACATTGATGTTATAGGACAACAAACTCCATTCCCCACCCCCACCACTACCATGACCCACCAGCGGAAGTTCACCTGTTTAATCACCCCTCTCTCTGCTTAATGCTTTGACCTCAATATTGGGATACAGTTTAACAGATAAGTTATCTTCTGATCCTGCAATCAAGTGGAAGATTTTCATTTGCAAGTCTAAACAGTAGGTTTCAGCAGGCTGTTCCACAATGAAGGCAATTACAACTGTGCCTGATCCAGTCCCCAGCAAACATCCACACATTTTGGTCTTTCAGTAAGTAGTCATTTGATCATCATTTGTACTTGTGGTACAAGCCTGGCTAATTTTTGTCTCTCCCTGTTGAACTGTGCTCAGACGAATTGTGGCAAATTTTCTATGAATTAGATCATCTAGCTCAGCACAGACCATTACTGTTCAATTTGTACATGTATGGGTAGTGTGCCTTTTGGAGGAGCTTACCAAAAAAGCATGAACTGCTCGCAAACCTGTCCAAATACTACTGTCAATCCCACCTTTTCTCATAGTATCTGCCATACGTTGGGCTCCACTGCCCTCAATCCCCTTAACTCAGTATATATTTCTCTCTGTGTAAAGTCAAGTATAATTATTTCATCAGGCTTTCAATACAAGTTGTGACAGTTGTTTGTAAAATAGCTTATCTTTACAAATGGGAAAATTCTTTAGCAAAAAGCTTATCCCACTCCAGTCTTAGACTGGAGTCATTCACTTCTTTTCAGTAGAAAATCAAAGGAAAAGTAAGTTTTGGATTTCAAAATACAGCAATTGTTAAGAATCAGAAATAAAAACAGAAAATGTTGGGAATACGCAGCAGATCTGGATGCCTCTGTGGAAAGAACAATATGAACGTCTCAGATTATTAGAAAGTTCATCGACCTGAAAACATTACCTCTGTTTTTCTCTCCCCAGATGCTGCCTGACCTTGTGAGTATTTCCAGCGATTTGGTTGGGGTGGGTGAATTCACAAGACAAGATCTGAGTTTTCTAATTGATCTGGATAATTGCCCTGTTAGTTCAAAATTCTGATTTCCTGGTCAAAATCATTGTGAAATGTTTTTGGTGATTTTTACTTCCTGCTTTACAATTACACAGATGTGACGACACAGTTAACGTGCAAAACATTTCATATTTCACACAATAAACCCCACTATGTTCCTAGACTCTATGCTATCTTCCTTCACTAAGCACAAAGATAGTAGTACTTTTTATTCACTTGAGTTCTTCACTCCCTGTTCTGAAGATGTTGATTCTTGATAACATGTAATTTGATGGGAGCTCATCAATATGGTGCTGCTTTTCTGATGAGAGATGTTAAACTGAGGTCTAGCCTTCCCTGATATAACAAGGTGTAGAACTGGAAGAACACAGCAGGCCAAGCAGCATCAGAGGAGCAGGAAGGCTGACATTTTGGGCCTAGACCCTTCCTGAAGAAGGTTCATCCAGCTCTACATCTTGTTGTCTCAGATTCTCCAGCATCTGCAGTTCCTACTATCTCCAGTCTTCTCTCTCAGGTGGACGCAAAAAGTGTCATGGAACTGCTTTCAAAAACAGCGATGACCTGTTGACCCTGATAAGTCTTACTAAGAGCTGAGGGTTTTTGCCAAAGTTGGGAGAGCTATCTCACAGGCTAGTTAAGAAACAGCCTGTCATAGTCATACTCATGAAATCATACCCTACAGGCAATGTCCCCGACACCACCGTCCCGGGTATGCCCTGCTCACCAGAAAGTCAGACCCATCGAAGGTAGTGGCACAGTGACCTACAGACAGGAGAGAGTTGCCTTGGGAGTTTTCAACCTTGATTCCACACTCCATAAAGTCTTATAGCAACAAGTCAAACTTAGATACAGAAATCTCCTGTCATTACTACCTAAGACACCTCTGTCAGCTAATGAGTCCGTACTCTTCCATGTTGAAGATCATTTTGAAGATGTTCTTAGGGTGGCAAGGTTAATATACCCTGGGGAGAGGACTTTCACAGCTATGATCAAGAGTGGCCTCAGTAGCACTATTACTGGCTGAGAACTAAATGACATAACTAGTAAACTGGGCCTGCAGCAGCTGGTAGACAAAGAAAACACCTACTTGACCCCATCTTCACCAGCCTACCTGACATGACAGTATTAGTAGTGGTGACAACTTCACAGTTCTGTCTTGACATTGAGGAAACCTTTCATCATGTTGTGTGGTATTAGCACCTTGCTAAATGGGATAGATTTCGAATAGGTGTTGTGTGCCATCACTAATAGCCAAATTATATTCAGCCACAATTTGCTACCTCATGGCTCAGCATATCCCCCACTCTATCATTCTTATCAAACCGAGAAGTCAACCCTGATTCAATGAAGAGAGTATGCCATGAGCAGCACCATACATGCCTAAAAATGAAGTGTCAAACTGGTGAAGCTCGAATACAGGATTGTTTGTGTGCCAAACAGCATAAGCAACATGAGATGACAAAACTAGACCATCGCATAATCAACAGATCATATATTACCCCTTCAGTTCTGTGTCCTACCATATCCAGTCACAAACAGTGATGGACAATTAAACAACTGATCGGAAGGCGAGGTTCCACAAATATCCCCATCCTCAGTGATAGGAGAGCCCAGCACATCAGTGCAAAAAGCCACACTAAAGCATTTGCGACTACTTCCAGCCAGAAGTACCAAGTGGTTTGTCCTTTTGCCAGTCATTGCAGCTCTGCACCATCTCAGCAGGAGTTTTCAGAGTAATATTCTAAGCCCAACCATCTTCAGCTGCTACATCAATTGCCTTCTCTCCATCATAAGTTCAGAAGTGAGATGTTCACTGATGACTGCAAAATATGCAACACCATTTGTGACTCCTTAGATACTGAAGCATCCAATGTCTATATGCAGCAAGACTTGGTCAGCATTCAGGCTGAGAGTCAAAAGTTATATTCATGCTACACAAATGCAAGGCAATGACAATCTCCATCAAGGAATAATTAATCATGTCCCCTTGTCATTCATTGGCATTATCATCGCCAAATCCCCTATTACCAGCATCTTACGGGTTACCATTACCATTGACCAGAAACTGAAGCCATATAAATACTGTGATTACAAGAGCAGGTCAGAGGATTGGAATTCTGTGGCAGGTAGCTCCTGATTCCTCAAAGCTGAGCCACCACTTAAAAGGTACAAGTTGGAAATATGATGCAGTCCTGTCCACTTGCCTGGATGAGTGGAGCTTTAACAACACTCAGGAAGCTTAACACCATCCAGGACAAAGCAGTCTGTTTTATTGTCAGCCCATTCACCATGTTCAGCATTTATTTCCTTCACCATGAACACAATTGCAGCAGTGTACATCATCTTTAAGATGTACTGCAGAAACTTGCCAAGACTCCTTAGATAGCAGCTTCCAAACCTGAAGCTTCTGCAACCAAGAAAGACAAGGGCAGCAGATGTGTGGGAATACCACCATGTGCAAGCTCCCTTCCAAGCCATGCACCATCCTTACTTTGAACTATATCACTGATACTTCACTGTCATTGGGTCACCATCCTGGAACTCCCTTCTTAATAGCAGTGTGACATAGCAGCACCACATGGACTGCGGTAGTTCAGGAAATTAGCTCACCATTACTTTCTCAAGGGCAATTAGGGCTAAGCAATAATAAGCAATGTCATCCACACCCCATGAAACAGTAAGGAGTTCTCCTTGGTCAATATTTATCCCTCAACCAACATCTAAACTGAAACAGTTGCCATTACTTCTTGCTCTTTGTGAAATCTCACTATGAGCAAATTGGCTGCCCTATTTCCCACATTACAATAGTGACAACACTTTCTAGAAGTACTTAATTGATTGTAAAACACTCAAGGACATCCTGAGGTTATGAACGATGCTGTACAAATCTCTCTTTCCTTTGGTTCTTAATACCCGTGTATAACAAACTCTGTCAACCTCCATTGTAAAATTTCCAATTGAAGCTTTTCGCGGGAAAAGTTTACAGATTTTTTTACTGTCTTTTGTGTGAAAAAATGCTAAAGCCTTTTGAAGCTCCTTTACAGCTGCCTCAGCTAACATTATTTAAATCAGCAGAGTGTGGGGTCTAAACCTTTGTGTCTATACATTTTACTACTACATCATGTAGTCAAGATACTTATACTCAGTCTTTGAAATGGTGGTGCAGGTGACAAGCAGCTGACAAAGCCTCTTTAGAGAAAGAGCTTCTAATATCAACTGGACATTAGACAGAAAATTAGACTTTTGAAGAAGGAAGTTGAACACCAAAAGACAAATAAATCTATTTTCTCCACATCTGAAAGCAGTAAATTACGCAGACAAAAAGCTTAATTGGTTCACGTACTCTTTTTTATTTCTACCAAGATGAACATTTTTCTTGTGCAGGCTAGATGGTGAATATTAGCGGGGTATTTGACTGAGGGGGCATTTTGACTATGTTTTATCATTTTATCCAGCAGGCAGTTTCCTGATTGTTTATTGCCCCGGGGATACTCAGGCAACTTTTAACCACCCTGCTACTGAAGTCAACACAGACTGAACCTGGGATTTTCCAGATTTATTTAACTTGACATCAATCCAGGCAAGTTACACTCATGAGGCAGTTTGTGGACAATGTATTTGATCTAAATACCTTTTTTTAAATTTAGTATTACAGATCATTCTCATTTCTGCAGATTCTACAAGGAGGGCTCAGCCATGGCTACCCCTAACGACAGCTTGCATGTCAACAACAGTGATGAGTGCGATGGTTATAGCTGCAGGTGTTGGATATCTTTGGATTACAAGACACTGGACGTGTCAATGTTTTTTTTCTATCTATTCATTCTTTTAGTAGGTCTGATAGAAAATATCATTGTCATTTGGATAAACTGGCGGATGGAAGGGTCCAGGAAAGAAAGCAGCCTTTACATTTTTAATATGGCTATCGCTGACATGTGTGCTGTTTTATTCATCCCATTAAGGATGGCAGAGACTTTTTACAATTACCACTGGATCTGGGGAGACTTTCTGTGTAAATTTGATTCCTTCATTTATTTTGTCACTCTGTACAGCAGCATTTTCTTTCTCACCTGCTTTAGTGTCGACAGATATGTCTCGCTGCGATACCCATTCCAAGCCCAGGGATCAAGAGACCGTCAAATCCGTAGGATGGTGTGTGTGTGCATGTGGACTTTGGCGGTACTACTATCCGTACCACAGTTTGTACATTCTGAAATTTTTGAACTTGTGCATATTTATTGCTACATACCTCATACGTTATCTTTGTATGTTACAAGCTCTCTGACATTAATTCTTGGATTTATCATTCCTTTGCCTATAATTATATTGAGTAATATTTTCACTGCAAGAGCTGTGAAAAATTCCAGTAACACAGAAAGCATAAAAACCAGTAAAATAATATATGGTTACATCATAGCATTTTTGCTATGCTGGTTACCGTTTTATGTAATTGTATTTCTTTCCTTGCTGGATACATTTCTTGATTGTGTTGTGCATCAGTTAGTATATTTCTTGTTTGACGTAGCTGAGTGCCTCAGCTTTTCCCACTGTATCATAAATCCCATTCTCTACAACTTTATACACAAAGATTTTCGGGATCATTTAACAGCCAGCATTGTGAAGTATATGCCCAAACGATATGACAAGGAGGACGATGATATTTCTATTTCTTCAGACACCAGACATATTGTGGTCATTACGTGATTTAATCCCTTGACAAGGAAGAGAAACTGAGAGTGTTACTGATTCGGTCAAAATGATCTGCCAGTTTTTTCTTCTTCTATTGCTAGTTCTTGTTTCAATGTTATTTGTTATGATCCTATCTGATGGTAATATGGACATCTCAGATCCCAGATTGAAATCAGGTTTGTTAGATCATATGTTTAACTTTTGCAGTTGGTTCTGTGGTGGTTAATCACTGAAACATATCTACATGAGGTTGCAGATAGTCTTTAATAACAACATAAATTAAAACCACAAAAGAAAGAAAGCAAACATAGCTGTATGTGTATACACATGTAAATATAATTACTGGAAAGACCTTAACAAAAACAAAAAAAAATCAACCTGGTTCCCAGTACTATCCTTTTACAGATACTCAATTTCAGAGAGATTTTACTCCTTTCAGAACTTTGAAGTTTTTACTGCATTTTCTGCAGTCACATGCTTTCTTGGAGCTAATGCACTTAAGTCACTGTTCCAAATGACTTGTTTAATAAAAAAAATTATCTTCACAGGACTGACCCAAATAAAAATCCAAAAATTGATACAGTACAACTTTCATTACAATTGAAAGTCATATAGGCATCTTATTGCTATAAAATATTCAATATTTCAATTTAAATATTTTGTTAGAAGAAGGATGCAAATGAGGTGGAGAAGGTAGCTTGATGGCTGGCACATGATGTTGCTTCACAAATGTAGAACATTCCCAAATTTTCATCTCTTAATGTATTGCATCAGTCTCCAGAAGCCCTTGGGACCTGACTTTGGAGTTTCTCATCCATGAGTACCAAGAACAACTCCCTCTCAAGCCTTCAGCCTACTGAAATCACATAGCACAAATCCGAGAGTTAGGATTGAAAATAATTGACTTGTGTGGGATTTGTGGGTTGGATTATCATCAATCATGGGCTGAAAATTGTCACTGTTTAGAAACCTTTGTATTATTGTACCGAGCCAATTTGTGGAGGGATTCAGCTCCGTGACCACATTGTGCACTCCTAGAAATCCAAAGGCTCCAAGCCACTTGTACACAGACAAGAAGGGGTTGGGGGAGTGGGGAATAACTCTGTGTCTCTTCCTAACTAGTTACACAATAGCAATTGTTTTTTCTGTTATCATTTGGTACAGCGGGTATAGATCTGAGTGGTGGAAACCAACTGGGTAACTGATGAAAATAAGACAGATGAAATACACAAGCTTCATCCATGTGTCTGATTAAGAGTTGTTTTGGTTCAGTTAATGACAGTCTCACTTCCAAGTTTGAACATTGTGGCTTCATACCCTTGTTCAGGATTTGAGGATAATAATCTAAGCAAATCATTTAGTATTGTGGTGAGGAATATCACATTATCAGAATTGTATGAGCCTATAAACAGAGACCCTGTTCTATTAGATTAGGTAAATGTTAATGACATTACTTAAGGAGTTTTCAGGAATTTTCTTAGTATCCTAATACAACTCCTGATCTAAATGATTGATCTTTGATCGTTTTGCTGTTTGTAGATCACTGCTATGCGCAAAATGGTTGTCATATTTGCTTATATAAGTGAACATACTTCAAAAAGTACTTAATTGTGAGGGAAGTGATTTGAGGAAGATGTGTTTTCTAATCACAAAGCTTTCTTTCTTATGAACTGCTCTCCTTTCACCTCTATCTTATTTCCTCTTCTAAGATGGCCCTTTCAACCAACCTCTCTGACCAAGCTTTTGAGTATTCGCTCTAATTTCTTGTTTAGTTTGGTCTCATGTTCTTAACAATGCTCCTGCAATGCTTGAATATTCTATTTAATTAAGAGCGCTAGTATAAATAAGTTTTCTTACTCACGCATTAGCCTATAGCTCAGTTGGTGAAAGCAGCACAGTCATTACAGATTAAATAGACTATGGTTCAATTCCTGGTCTGTGCTGAGTTAGCTGCTTTCAGGGAGAGCACTATTAGTAGTGCTGCAATAAACCTCAGCAGTTCTAATTAGCAGAAAATGTAACATGGCTACTACTCTGAACAGGAAAGCATATAAATGTGGGCAGAAGTGATCTTGCCAGTGCTGTTCTAATGTAGCATTTTGAAAAGATATTATAAAGTGCTATATGACTCCACAGTTGCCATGCTAACAGACAAGCTAATACCTGAATTCAGCACTTGAACGAGCTCACTAAACCACACACTGACCTTCTGAGGGGCTGGGCGAATAGATGTCTCTTTATTATCAAATAAAAATTGTGAAATGTGACTGTATTCTGAATATGTGCCTGTTTCCTCATTGGCCGAGTCTGTTTTTTCATTTCTTAATGATTATTTGTCACACTCTTAATGCTCACTAATCATAATTCACAGAAACACTCTTGTACTTTTACATTTCTACAGAAAATGTTCTGCCCAGTCAAATTGCAGCAAAACAAAAAGCGCTCAAAAACACACATGGAACTCCTTGCAAAGTGCCCTATATTCATAAAAATGTCTTTTTTCTATCATTAATTGCCACAGTAAAAATAACCTAAACCTAAACCTGTAACTTGAGTACTAAGGTTTGGCTTAATTACCACTGGTTAGTTTACTGCAGTGACTCCTGATTTGCATCACGCTAATTCAATACAAATCCTGGGAGGCAGCAGAGTCTCAGGAGCTTAGCAAGTGATAATAGCAGGAGCATATGCCCCTCGGCATCCTCACTGCAGGACCATGGCAATCATCAAAAAAAAGTTCCATAGCCCAGCATTTCATTGGACGCTTAGACAGAACTGCTGCAGGTTTTGTGTTGGATCTGTGATGTGGGATCTCATAAATATTGTTCTGTGTATATTCCACAAACAAAGTGCTTTTAAAACAATTTAAAATCTTAATAAAAGAAATATTTAACTGTGAAGAGTGTCCCAGACAATAGTTCAGAATGCAATAAGGTTTTATGCATAATAGATATACAACTCAACCAAGTACACTTTATATTTAATGTTTTGGTCAATGCACTTGCCCAATCTTCACACCCGAACATTAACTGGGGTGTGCCATTCATCGCTGGCTGTCCCTCCAAGGTTGAAAAGCATGGGGAGTGACTCTGGTTCTGTGATGGTGTTGTTTCACCTGGTTCTGCTGCTGGTCCTGGTACACTTGCTGCAACATTGCCACCACAATTGTAATTGCTATCAGTGTTTTATCGCCTTCGTCCCAATACCAAAGGAAACACATGCAACATGCCTTAATAACTACTGCCTGGTGGGTCTGACCTGCATAATTATGAAGTGCTTTGAGAGGTTAGTCTTGGCGCATATCAACTCTAGCCTCCCAGCCTGCCTTGATCCCTTGCAATTTGCCTACCAGTATGATAGATCTATAGCAGATGCCATCCCCAAGCCCTACACTAATTGCTGGAATATTTGGACAATAAGGACACCTACGTCAGGCTTCTGCTTTTTGACTACAGTTTGGCCTTCAACACTATAATCCCAACCAAATTAATCTCCAAACTCCGAGACCTAGGACTCAGCTCCGCCCTCTGCAACTGAATCCTTGACTTCCTGACCCACAGACCACAATCTGAGGATAGGCAACAATACTTCCTCCGTGACAATCATCGATACTGGCACCCTGCAAATCTGCATACTCAGGCTCTTACTGTACTCCCTGTACACTCATGACTGTGTGGCCAAATTTCTTCCAAACTCCATCTACAAGTTCACGGACTTCACCATGATTGTAAAACGGATATCAAAACAATGCTGAGACAGAATACAGGAAAGAGATGGAGTGTTTGGTGGTGTGGTGTAAAGATGGCAATCTCTCCCTCAACGTCAGCAAAACTGAAGGACTGATCATCGACTTCAGGAAGCAAGGATGAGGACACACCCCTATTTACATCAATGGAGATGGTTGAGTGTGTCAAGTTCCTAGGAGGGATGATCACCAACAATCTGCCTGGGCCACCCAAGTTGATGCGATAGCCAAGATGACACAACAATGTCTCTTCTACCTCAGGAGGCTAAGGACTTTTGGAATGTCCATAAGGACTTTCATCAACTTTTACAGATGCACCATAGAAAGCATTCTATCTGGATGCATCATGGCTTGATACGGCAACTGCTCTGCCTAGGCCCGTAAGAAACTACAAAAGTTGTGAACACAGCCCAATCCATCACATAAGCCAACCTTCCATCCATTGACTCCATTTATACTTCTCACTGCCTTGGGAAGGCAGCCAACATCATCAAAGATACTTCCCACCCTGGTTATATTCTCTTCCAACTCTTCCATCGGCCAGAAGATACTAAAGCTTAAATGCACAGACCAACAGATCTTGCTTTTTGCTCAATTTTATGTAATGTTGTATTTCTCGCTCTGTTCTATCACCCTATGATCTTTTTATGATATGGTTTGACTGTACTGCACGTGAAACAAAGCTTTTATTGTACCAAGGTACATGTGATAATAATAAATGAAATATTTCAGGCAGGCCGTTCAACCAGCGCAAATAAAGCATCTGTTTCCCCATTGTAGTGATGCTGTTATAGTCACAGAAATGTATGATATGACTTTCAAGTGGCATAAAAATGAATAAATTACCCAATCTTGAGCATGCCACAATTTCAAAGTGGAACTTGACATATTGTACCTCTAGCAACTCCATCCTATGACACAGGATTGCTCTCTACTGTCAGGCTTTCCACTGTCTGGTGGCTGCGCGTTCTTCTTTTGGCCCAAGGATCTCTTTGTCCCTTTCCTGTAAATAATGACACTCAGGAGGCAAAGGAGCTGGCAAGTGATTGAGTCCACCATTTGTTGCATTCAGGATTTGCCACTTTTTATGGCTGCTTCTGGGGCCAGGAGGTTGGTGCAAGGGTCCAAGTCAGAATTACCTTTCCCTTGTTGCTATTGCCTTGTTTATTATTGTCTCAGGCCACCGTCATTTGAGCAGGCTTGTAGTTCCAGACAGAAGCTTGGACAGTTAGAAAATTTTAATTCACAACTGTCACAGGAGCTTTGAAATACCATTTGCAACAAAAATCAATATTTCTAGAGAACAGTTATCCTGGATGTATTTGTATTTTTTAGTGCCTTATTCACCCTCATGTGCAGGGAAAGTTGTCACTGCTGTCTCAACAATGGTGTCAATCAATGGTTCCCAGCCTCTTTAGTTACAGGGCACACTTCACAGTGTCAAAAAATTCCACAGCATTCCCACTGTCTCAGGGGATCAAGGTTACCAGGGAAAGGCAGGAGAATGGGATCGAGAAACATATCAGTCATAATCGAATGGTGGAACAGACTCAATGAGCCAAATAGCCTAATTCTGCTCCTAGGTCTTATGTTCTTATAAACTAATTACTCATAAACGTCAGATTTACTTGATTTACTATGGTTATGGACTTACGAGAGAGATTTGTAACATAATGCATACAACAAGCTAAAGGAGGATCAAATGCATTAATGCTTCAAATCCACTGGCAAAAATATACCATCTTTGATTGTGAGCACAAACAGATTTTCAAAATCTACTCAATCCAATTATTTCTAACTATTCTTGGTCCCAAATGGGTCCCACACACTCGGTTCAGGGATCTGAATTTTTCAGATGACATTTCATAATTGAAGCAGTATTTCTGAAGATATAATTTTTATTAATAATTGAACCGAATTTGAAATAAATCCAGAGCAGCCGGTATCCTTTCACCCTTTATTTACACATGGAGAGTACAGATCCAGCTTCCTCAGAGCCAGCTCTCAGAGCGAAAAGAACCCCCAATATCTGGGGCGGTACGGTGGCTCAGTGGTTAGCACTGCAGCCTCACAGCACCAGGGACCCAGGTTTGATTCCAGCCTCGGGTAACTGTCTGTGTGGAGTTTGCACATTCTCCCTGTGTCTGCATGGGTTTGCTCCGATTTCCTCCCATAGTCCAAAGATGTGCAGGCTAGGTCGATTGGCCATGCTAAATTGCCCGTAGTGTTCAGGGGTGTGTGAGTTATAGGGGGGTGGATCTGGGTGGGATGCTTCAAGGGGCAGTGTGGACTTGTTGGGCTGAAGGGCCTGTTTCCACACTGTAGGGAATCTAATCTAATTCCTGTTATTATATGTCAGCCAGGGCTCCCTCATCAGGTTAGCAGCCACAATCAGGGAAATCATAATTCTATAAGGTCCACCTGGCTGACCTCATTTACAATCATTACATCTCTTGCCCTCTGAGTCCAGGATGTAGACATGTTCTTTTTCTTGTAGCTTCTCCTTGGGCATTTTTGCACTGGCTCCAGTTCCTCTGACTCAGCTTCAAATATGGATGGTGTGCACCAGCTTGTAGCTAGCCTTTTGCATGTGAAGCATCTCAGAAGAAATTCAATCTCTTCTACAGATGGTAAAGGCATCGAGCCTGCGATATCTGCTATGTCCGTCTCAGACTGCAAGGTTCCTTCAATGCGAGAAGGGGAGAATCCACAGGTTCTGACAGCATTTTCAGCTGTTCTGAGAGGATAGATATAGTCATAGGGTCAGAGCTGTACAACATAGAAACAGGCCCTTCGGCCGAACTCATCCATGCTGACCAAATATCCTAAATTAATCTAGGCCCATTTGCCAGCATTTGGCCATATCCCTATAAACCCTTCCTATTCATATACCCAACCAGATGCCTTTTAAATGTTGTAATTATACCAGCCTCCACCACTTCCCCTGGCAGCTCATTCCACACATGCACTACCCTCTGTGTGAAAAAGTTGCACCTTAGGTCCCTTTTAATTTTTTTTCCATCTCACCTTACACCTATGGCCTCTAGGTTTGGACTCCCCTACCCCAGGGAAAAGACCTTGGCTATTCACCTTATCCATGACCCTCATGATTTTATAAACCTCTGTAAGGTCACCTGTGAGCCTCTACTGCTCCAGCACAAATTCTCCAACCCTGGCAATATCCCTGCAAATCTTTTCTGCACCTTTTCAAGTTTCACAACATTCTTCCTATAGCAGGGAGACCAGAATAGCATGCAGTATTCCAAAAGTGGTCTAACCAATGTCCCGTACAGCTGCAACATGACCTCCCAACTCCTATACTCAATGCACTGACCAATAAAGGCAAGCATACCAAACACCTTCTTCACTATCCTGTCTACGTGCGGCTCCACTTTCAAGGAACTATGAGCCTGCACTGCAAGGTCTCTTTGTTCGGCAAAACTCCCCAGGACCTGATCACTAAGTCCTGCCCTGATTTGCTTTTCCAAAATGCAGCATCTCATATTTATTAGTTCTGATGATCAAGGTGCAATGGAGAGTTTCAAATACTGAGGCAATGCCAAGAACAGGACAAAACCAATCTCCTGGTGCTAAAGATGCAAGTTGTTAAGAAAGACATAGTTCTAGAAATACGTTTATGCTGCACCAGTTTTTTTGTGTGTTGAATGGCCTCCAAAACCTCCAATACAGCAGGAGGGAAGTGTATCTTTATGTCAAGTACAAAAGTGTTTTACCTGCCATATTGATAGATAAATCTGAAGCCCTGAAACAAATTAGTATCCTGCACATAAGATAACAAAGTGTGTAGCTGGATGAACACAGCAGGCCAAGCACCATCTCAGGAGCACAAAAGCTGACGTTTCGGGCCTAGACCCTTCATCAGAGAGGGGGACGGGGTGAGGGTTCTGAAATAAATAGGGAGAGAGGGGAGGCGGACCGAAGATGGAGAGAAAAGAAGATAGGTGGAGAGGAGAGTATAGGTGGGGAGGTGGGGAGGGGATAGGTCAGTCGGGGAGGACGGACAGGTCAAGGAGGCGGGATGAGGCTGGTAGGTGGGAAACGGAGGTGCGGCTTGAGGTGGGAGGAGGGGATAGGTGAGAGGAAGAGCAAGTTAGGGAGGCGGGGGCGAGCTGGGCTGGTTTAGTGATACAGTGGGGGGAGAGGACGAGCTGGGTTGGTTTTGGGATGCAGTGGGAGAGGGGGAGATTTTGAAGCTTGTGAAGTCCACATTGATACCATTGGGCTGCAGGGCTCCCAAGCGGAATATGAGTTGCTGTTCCTGCAACCTTCGGGTGGCATCACTGTGGCACTGCAGGAGGCCCATGATGGACATGTCGTCTAAGGAATGTGAGGGGGAGTTAAAATGGTTCGCGACTGGGAGGTGAGTCGTTTATTACGAACCGAGCGGAGGTGTTCTGCAAAGCGGTCCCCATCCCTCTGCTTGGTTTCCCCAATGTACAGGAAGGCACACTGGGTACAGTGGATACAGTATACTACATTAGCAGATGTGCAAGTGAACTTCCTTTTCTGATTCTTGTGTGCTTTACCATCTGTCTTGCCATGTGCTAAGATCTCCTGACAACTTATGACAGTAACAGTCAGAAAGGGATCATCTGGTATGCAATTAGCAATCAGTATATTGTGCTGCCACTGGCTGTCTTCCAGCAGCCCTGGACAGTTGAGACTGGACAATGACAATTTTTTTTCCCTCATGTCTTTGTTATCTTTCAGGGCAGTCACCTAGATGCCAAATCCTCTGGGAGCGGGTCGGAAGACAAAGCCGGAGTCTGTCTGAGTATATAATGGAGTAACCTTACTGGTGCAGCAAACATTGCAAAACTGAAAAAAAAACTTAATTAATTTTAGATGATTAACTAAGTAGAGATGGCAGGCCACTTGATGTGCTGTAGCTAGCTGATCCCATTGAGAACGGCAGTGACCACATCTGCAGCAAGTGTTGGCTGCTTGAGGAGCTCCGGCTCAAAATTGATAAGTTGGAATCCGAAATCCAAACACTGCGGCACATCCAGGAGGGGGAGAAATACCTGGATACTGTGTTCCAGGAGGTAGTTACACCTAGTAGATTAATGTTAATTTGATCGGTAGGCAGGGACAGCAGTGTGTGACTGTGAGTGAGGCAGAAAGAGGGACCCTGAAGACAGGAACACAGGAGCTGCAGCCCTTGACATTGTCCCACAGATATGAGGCACTTGCTCCCTGCGTGGTTGAGGAACAGGGCTGCAGGAAGGATGAGCCAACCTACCATGGCACCATGGTCCAGGAGGCCATTCAAGAGGGGGAAGCAAAAATACAGATTGTAATTGTAGGGGATTCCATCATCGGGGGGATAGACAATATCCTTTGTGAGCAGGGTAGAGAATCCTGCATGGAATGTTGCCAAGGTGTGAGACATCTCTGACCGGCTTGACAGGACACTAGAGGGAGGATCCAGTTGTTGTGGTCCATGTAGGTGCCAACAACATAGGCAGAATGAGGTAAAAAGACCTGTTTTGGGATTATGAAAAGCTAGGATCAAAATTAAAAAACAGGTCTTCAAGGGTCATAATCTCTGGATTGCTGCCTGAACCATGTGTAAATTGGCAGAGGGAGGTGTGGATCAGGGAAGTAAACATGTGGCTAAGAGCGGTGTGGGAAAGAGGGTTTACTTTTCATGGGGCACTGGCATCAGTTCTGGGACAGGACGGATCTGTACTGCTGGGATGGACTCCACCTGAACAGGGCCGGGTCCAGTGTTCTGGCAAAAAGGGTAAATCGGGTGGTTAATAGGACTTTAAACTTGTAAGTGGGGGGAAGGGAGAAGTGAATGTAGAGGGAGAATAACAATTATGTGAGGCAAAGCAGCAACTTAGCAGGTGACGAGGAAGCTTCAACTCCATTGAAAATTAGGAAGAAAGTTAAAGGGAAGGAGAACTCAAGAGTTGTTAGTAACAAAAACAAAGTTGCTGGAAAAGCTCAGCAGGT
Source organism: Stegostoma tigrinum (assembly GCF_030684315.1). NCBI lineage: Eukaryota > Metazoa > Chordata > Chondrichthyes > Orectolobiformes > Stegostomatidae > Stegostoma > Stegostoma tigrinum. The sequence continues at coordinate 7,930,835 of NC_081404.1, read as the reverse complement.
CTGGCAGCATCTGTGAAGGAGAAACGTTTTGGGTCCGGTGACCCTTCCTCAGAATTCTTAGTAACAGCCAAGAGTTGTTAAGTAGTGGAGGTAATAGGACCCAAAAAGAAGGTGCAAAAACTGGCGTAAGGGCACTTTATCTGAATGCTCGCAGCATTCGAAACAAGGTAGACGAGCTGACGGTGCAAATCATGGCAAATGGGTATGATTTAGTGGCTATTACAGAGACATGGTTACAGGATGGTCATGACTGGGAGTTAAATATCCAGGAGTATCAGACTGTTTGGAAGGACAGACAGGAAGGTAAGGGAGGTGATGTTGCTCTGATTTTTAAGGGTGATATCAGGGTAATAGTGAGCGATGATATAGGTTCTACTGAACAAAACTTTGAATCCATTTGGGTAAAAATTAGAAATAGCAGGGAGAAGAAGTCACTGATGAGTGTGATCTATAGGCCACCAAATAACGACATCATGGTGGGGCGGGCAATAAACATAGAAATAGCTAACGCATATAAAAATGGTACAGCAATTATCATGGGGGATTTTAATCTACATATCGATTGGTCAAACCAGGTTGGTCATGGCAGCCTTGAGGAGGGGTTCATAGAATGCATCTGCAATAATTTCCTTGAGCAATATGTAATGAAACCTACGAGGGAGCAAGATCTAGTCCTGTGTAATGAGACTGGAATAATTAATGATCTCACAGTTAGGCATCCTCCCGAAAGGAGCGATCACAGTATGGTCGAATTTAAAATATAGATGGAGCGTGAGCAGGTTAAATCCAGTACCTAGTTTCCTTTGTTTAAGCACAGGGCATATGAAGGAATGAGGAAAGAGTTAGCTAAGGTAGAATGGGAGCAAAGACTTTATGGTGGGTCAATTGAGGAACAGTGGAGGACTTTCAAAACAATTTTTCACAGTGCTCAGCAGAAGTATATTCCAGTGATAAGGAAGAACTGTCGTAAAAGAGAGAGCCAGCCTGGGATGTCTAAGGAAATCAAGGAAAATATCAGATTGAAAAAACACACATACAAAAAAGCAAAGAGTACTGGGAAACTAGTAGACTGGGAAATCTTTAAGGGCCAACAGAAAACCACAAAAAAAGTTATAAAGAAAAGTAAGATCGATTGTGAGAGTAAACTAGGTCAGAATATAAAAACAGGCAGAAAAAGTTTCTATAAATATGTAAATTGTAAAAGAGAGGCAAAGATAAATTGATCCTTTAGAGGATGAGAAGGCCAACGTAATAACTGGGAATGAGGAAATAGCTGAGACATGAAACAGTTATTTCATGTCGGTCTTCACAGTGGAAGACACAAATAACGTGCCGAAAACTAATAGCAAGAAGGTTATAGCAGGTGAGGACCTACAAGCTATCATTGTCACTAAGGAGGCAGTGCTGGGCAAGCTAATGGGGCTAAAGGTAGACAAGTCTCCTGGCCCTGATGAAATGCATCCCAGGGTACTAAGAGAGGTGATGGAGGAAATAGCAAATGCATGAGTAATTATTCACTGAAATTCACTGGGCTCTGGGGTGGTTCCTGCAGATTGGAAAACAGCCAATGTGATGCCATTGTTTAAAAAAGGAAGTAGACAAAATTCAGGTAACTATAGGCCAGTTAGCTTAACTTCAGTAGTGGGGAAAATGTTTGAATATATCATTAAGGAAGAAATAGCAAGACGTCTGGATGTAAATTGTCCCATTTCATGGGTTCATGAAGGGTAGGTCATGTTTAACTAATTTCGTGGAATTCTTAGAGGACATCACTTGCATGGTGGACAATGGGGAACCTGTGGATGTGGTGTATCTGGATTTCCAGAAGGCATTTGACAAGGTGCCACACCAAAGGCTGCTACATAGGATAAGGTTGCACAGTATTACGGTAATGTATTGGCATGGATAGAGGATTGGTTGACCAGTAGACAGCAAAGAGTAGGGGTAAATGGGTGTTTTTCTGGTTGGTGATCAGTGGCTAGTGGTGTGCCTCAGGGATCAGTGTTGGGACCTCAATTGTTTACAATTTACATAGATGATTTGGAGCTGGGGACTAAGTGTGGTGTGTCAAAATTTGCAGGTGACACATGAGGTGAGTGGTAGAGCAAAGTGTGCAGAAGACACTAAGTCTGCAGAGGGATATAGATAGTCTAAGTGAGTGGGCAAAGGTCTGGCAGCTGGAGTGCAATGTTGATAAGTGTGAGGCCATCCATTTTGGTAGGAATAACAGCAAAATGGACTATGTTTAAATGGTAAAAAATTGCAGCACGCTGCTGTGCAGAGGGACTTGGTTGTCCTTGTGCATGAATCGCTGAAGGTGGGATTGCAGATGCAGCAGGTAATTAAAAAGGCAAATGGAATTTTGTCTGCCATTGCTGGAGGGATGGAGTTTAAAAACAGGGATACCATGCTGCAGCTGTATAGGGTCCTGGTGAGGCCACACATGGAGTACTATGCGCGGTTTTCGTCTCTTTACTTGAGAAGGGATATACTAGCACTGGAGGGGGTGCAGAGGAGATTCACTCGGTTGATTCCAGAGTTGAGAGGGTTGGATTATGAGGAGAGACTGAGTAGACTGGGATTATACTCATTGGAATTCAGAAGAATGAGGGGAGATCTTATAGAAACATAAGATTATGAAGGGAGTAGATAAGGTGGATGCAGGGAGGTTGTTTCCGCTAGCAGGTGAAACTTGGACTAAAGGGCATCGCCTCAAAATAAAGGGAAGCAGATGTCGGACTGAGGCCAGGAAGAACTTCTTCACCCAAAGGGTTGTGAATCTGTGGAATTCCCTTACCCAGTGAAGTGGCTGAAGCTATCTCACTAAATGTTTTTAAAGCAAAGCTAGATAAATTTTTGAACAGTAAGGGAATTAAGGGTTATGATGAGTGGGCAGGTAAGTGGAGCTGAGTCTCTAAGATCAGCCATGATCTTACTAAATGGCGGGGCAAGCTCGAGGGGCCAGATGGCCTCCTCCTGCTCCTCGTTCTTATGTTCTTATGACAACAACAGCATGCAATACTTTACCCATGGTGGGTGGTCAGGAAGCACTACTACATTAGCTCCACTGAAGAACCATGCTTGAAATGACTTTGCTTCACACAGATGAGACATGTAACATGCTGTAGCTAGAACTTGAGCCTGAAATCAAAGCACGGACAACACTGCATGTGCCTGTTATGGTCATTGCAACCCTTAACTCTAAAGACAGAAGCTCCTGACAGGCCTCAAAAGTTGATATCAGCAATACTTCCCAGTTTGCAGTATCAGGGAAGTCACCAATGCTTTTCACACTAAGAGGCATAGCTATATTTCACTACCCATTAATAGAACATAGTAGGGTTAAAGGGCATGGGTCAATCTACGTGACAGGTTTCCCTAAGCCTGCCAGCTGCCACTGACTGTACCCACATACCATTGCCTCCTTTCCATCTCGAACCGGTCCCTAATTCCTGGAAGTTATATGAGGAGCATGTGACAGCAGCAGTGGACTACACCTGGGACTGCCAGTCATCAGCCCCAACATACTGAAATATGACACAATTACCTGAAAACTTTGAACTTCGCTGATCAAGGACAATTAGGGATGGATGGGCAATAAATACTAGCAATACCAGAAAGGCTTCACATTCCACACAAAAAAAATGAAACAACAAATCAGACACATTAGTCGGGTAGGGAACTGTGAAGCATTGCCTGAAAATGTCATTCTCATTGTAGACCAAGGAGTGATCAATGGTATGGGCAGACTTCAGAATACAGCGCAACTCTGGATAGGAGTGAGAGCTCTTCAAATTCGTTACAAACCAACTGGGAGTTTCAAGGGGAGAATATATTGTGAAAATGTGAATTAAGATTGAGAAAAGGCTTCCTTATCGGTAATTAATCTTGTGATCTCAGTTAGAGAAGCTATTAAAGTGAATAATGTGTGAATTTAAAAAGTACACTGAGACCCACAAATAGAGGAAACTCTGAAGTTCTGTTCAAGACAGTTATTCATGCAGAGCAGGTGATGTTTTGGTCTGAGATTAGCCTACATGGCATCGCAACATAAATTGCTTGATGTACGGGTGCTCTCTGCTGGAGTAGTTCTTACTCGAATACAGCATTTGTTTTTTAAATTGAAGATAGTTTGAAATAATGCATTTCATTTTCCTCCCCAGACTTTTGTTAAGATGAAGGAATTCTCAAATGCTTCCAGGCTAAAGGATGACTCTTCATGTTGATGCGCAGTCTATATTCTGGAAGGTACTGTAATAGTACATTTTCAGAATGTATGGATTTGCTTGAAGGGTCCAATCTACTATTGTAAGGTAAAAATATCTTCTGTCTGAACTGTATGTTAGAGTGAAAAGGCTGAGACACAATTACTGAGAAAATAAGGCATCTTTTGTACTTTTTGATAGGTGTGATGTTTAAAATATGGCAAAATATTGACCACATAGGATCAAATTTAAATGTTTTCAACATAAATTTAGTATAAAAATGTTACTTAAAAACTGTAACATGTAGAAGATATGCATTGCTTTAAATATTTTTAAGATATGTTTTGCTCCTGCCCCATTTGCAAGTTTACAGCTTTCACGCCATCCATGTACTTGTTCAGACTGCCTCACCGACCCAAACCCTGTGTGTCATGGGACCTGACCTTGTGTTGCTCGTGTCTTTTGCCCATGCAGGGCCATTTCCATGGTTTCAGCACCAAACGTTGTCCCCTGTAGTAAACTGTCTCTCTCGCATCGAGTCTTGAGTCTGGCATTGGGGTGTCCCTGATGCTGTTTCATCCTCCAACCCCAGGCCTGGGAACATCAGATTTAACCTAATGTGGAGTCTTCTCCCCATTAGCAACTTTGATGGAGCTATCCCTGTAGTTGCATGAGTGGTGTCCAATAATAAAATAGGAACTGGGACAAAAACTGGAAGAACTGCAGACACTGTAAATCAGAAACAAAAACAGAAGTTGCTGGAAAAGCTCAGCAGGTCTGGCAGCATCTGTGAAGAGAAATCAGAGTTAATGTTTCAGGTCCGGTGACCCTTCCTCAGAACTGATGGTAGCTGGGAAAATGTCAGTTTTTATGCATAAGATAGGTTCAGGGGAGGAGGTAAGGAGTAGGTGGGGATAGAGACAAAGAGAGATGAACAGGTGGACACAAAGGAGTTAATACCGATCTGGCTAGGAGAGTGAATAGCTGTTAATAGGGACGGTTAGCGGCTAACAATGCGGAGTGTGTATTAGCAGACTATGAGATCACAAGGCCTGGTGTTTGGGGGTGGTGAGTGGGACATAAGAGAAGTCAACCCTAAAGTTATTGAACTCCATATTAAGTCCAGAAGGCTGCAGGGTCCCCAAGCGGGAGGTGTTTTTCTTCCAGCTTATGCTGAGCTTTGCTGGAGCACTGCAGCAAGCCTGAGACAGAGATATTGGCCAGGGAACAGTGTGGTAGGTTGAAGTGGTAGGCAACTGGAAGCTCCGGGGTATTTTTTTGCAAACAGAACGTAGATGTTCTGCGAAGTAGTCGCTCAGTCTACACTTTGTTTCCCCTATGTAGAGGAGACCACATTGTGAGCAGTGAATGCAGTAGACTAGGTTGAGTAAAGTGCAGGTAAAGCACTGCTTCACCTGGAAGGTGTGTCTGGGCCTTTGGATACTGGGGAGGGAGGAGGCAAATGGGCAAGTGTTACACTTTCGCTGGTTACAGGGGAAAGTGGTGTGGGGCTGTGTGGGGGTGAAAGAAGAGTGAACCAGGGTGTCCCAGAGGGAATGGTCCCTGCGGAAGGTGGGCAAGGGAGGGGAGGGGAATATGTGTCTGGTGGTAGCATCTCCCTGGAGATGGCGGAAATTATGGCTTATGATTTTCTGGATGTGGGTGCTGGTGGGATGGTAGGTGAAGGCAAGGGGAACCCTATCGCTGTTGCAGGAGGGAAGAGAAAGGGTGAGAGCAGAAGTGCAGGAATGGGTCAGACCCAGTTGAGGGCCCTGTCAACAATGGTGCTGAGGAATCCTTCGGTTGAAAGAGAAGGTGGACATTTTGGAGGCTGCCTTGTTGAAGTTGGTATCATTGGAACCTATGTGTTGGAGACAGAGGAACTGAGAGAATGGAATAGAGTTTTTACAAGAAACAGGGTAGCTGCGGGAGTCAATTGGTTTGTAGTGGATATTAATGGCCTGTCTATCCCCAGAAATGGAAACAGATATCGAGGAAGGGAAGGGAGGAGTCAAAGGTAGACCTGGTGAAAGTGTGGGCAGGGTGGAAGTTGGAAGCCAAATCAATAAACTTTCCAATTCCAGATGAAAGAGGGAAGCAGCACCAATGATATCGATGTATTGGAGAAAGAATTGTGAGTGGGGGCTGGAATAGGACTGGAACGAGGGATGTTCCACGTACCCCACGAAGAGACAGGCATAAGTGAGGCCCATGTGGGTACCCATGGCCACCCCTCTTACCTGAAATAAATGAGAGGAGTTAAAAGAGAAGTTATTGAGGGTGAGGACAAGCTCAGCCAAGCAGATTGCACATCCATGGTAAAGAGGAGGTGGCTGGAGCATGCAAACTGGAAATTCCAAAACTGGTGTGAAGCGTCAGAGGAATCGCGGATGTAAGTGGGCAGGGATTGGAACAGGGGAGAAAAGTCCAAATCAAGGTAGGAAGAGATTAATTCTGTGGGGCAGGGGCAGGCTGAAAGAATGGGTCTGCCTGGGCAGTCCTGTTTGTGGATTCTTGGAAGGAGGTTGAAGTGAGCTGGGACGGTTTGGGGCAGTTTGGTATCGAATGAAGCTGTAAACTGTTTCCTGAAGCCTCCCTTCAAAAGTCTGAACTGCTCTTTCCACGAGACCATTGAACAATGGGTGGTATGGAGCTGTCCTTATATGCTGAATGCCATTCAACTTTAGGAAATACTTTATTGGGCTTCCCTGTTAACAGCGCATCATCTAGATAAATGGTGACCTGGAGTAGACCTTGTAAAATGTTCTCCATCATCCAATGAAAAATGGCACAGACTGAGATACCCAAATAGCAGTCTCATAGATTGGTACAAGCCCTTATTGTAGCATACTTCTGGGACTCTTCATCTAACCACAACTGCAGGTACTCATGGCTCATGTCCAGATTTGTAAAGGACAGCCCCCCCCCCCCTCACCCGACCAGGGGGGCTCCCTACTTGCATTCACCCACCACCATCCCACGGATCTTCCCCAGCTTCACCCGTCCTCTCTATTTATTTCCCAGCTCCCTTCTCCCTCCCCATTTCTGAAGGAGGGTTTCAACCTGAAACATCAACTTTCCTGCTCCTCTGATGCTGCCTGATCTGCTGTGTTCCTCCAGCTCCACACTGTATTGCGTTTGAAGTCCAGTTGACCTTCAGCACTTTTGCACAGTCACATCATTAATCCCACATGCATCTCATTCAGGGTTAAACCAAAATCACGTGCCTTTGCCAGTTGTCCTAATCTCATCAAAAATCCCAACATGGATTCCTCTGGTTCTCGAACTGCTGAGTAAAACGGAGGGCATCTCAGAATTAGAGGCTTGGTGTCATAATATTTCTCAATTAAATCCATCAACTCTTAAAAGCTTTCAGTGTCAGGTACCTCAGGAAACATTAGTCTTCTAATGACTGAAAAAGCTGTGGGTCTACAAGCTGTCAGGAGAATTACTTATTGCTTTTCATCTGCCCCAATATCATTTGCCCAGAAAAAGTAATTCATTCTTTCCACACACTGGGCCAAATCTTCAATGGCAGGATCAATTGAGTCAAGCTTCCCAAATAACAGCATGATGCCAGAAATGCTTGGCCCAACTCAAAGACAACTGTTGCGAGTGAATTTTTTCAGGAGTATTTCTTTCCTTTCTCATTGCCACTGAAATAACTCTACAGAGTCTGGAATCCCATTATCAAGTCATTGTTTACTAACATGTACATATTACTTGACACTGGTCCGGCTTCCTCAGAACCAGAACTCTGACATTCCTGTTTATGTCTGTCAGCCAGCGTTCCCTGATTGAACCAGATTAACAGCCCCAAACAGGGAACTCATCTTCTGTGAGGTCCCCCTAGCTGACCTCATTACAATCACTTCAGATTCACATTTGAAATGCAATAGGTCAGAGCAAAAGTTGACTAAATTGCAAGCGTTTCAGGGAGAACACAGGAGAATGTGATTGAGAAACATATCAGCCAGCATAGTTTGGCACAGAAGACCTGATAGGACTAATGGCCTAATTCTGCTCTTATATCTTATGATGAATTTAATAGGTTAGTGGGATTTATCCTCCCAATCACTCAAGGCATCAAATCTCCAGGCAAACATACAACATGACTTCAGAATATGAGGATCTGAGCTTTGTAGAACTCATTATCCTCAATGTTATGGTTTTCCTTCCCAGAACTGTAAGACCACCATTTTGCCATTCAGGATCTATCATACTATGTACAGCTTACCCTCCACATGGATCATAGAACCCCACAGTATGGAAACTGGCCAGTTGGCCCAACAAGTCGACACTTTTGGGAAGGGCCTGTTTCCACACTGTAGGGATTCTGTGATATGATTCCTCATTGACAGTTACCTGAGGCTGGAATCAAACCTGGGTCCCTGGTGCTGTGAGGCAGCAGTGCTAACCACAGAGCCACCGTGCCACCTGATATAATGAGAGGTTGAAGATTTTGATGTCCCTTTCAATGTCTACAATTCACTGGATCTTATTCTGAAGGAATCTAAAGTGGGCAAATTTATATCTTGATATGATGTTAAACTTGCCTTGGCTAAAATAAGGGTGAAAGAAACAAAATAAAATAAAATAACCTAATTTGTTAGAGGTATTCTAGAAGCAGTGCATTGCAATCGAACATTTGATATGTATAGCAGTATCAACAAAGCAATGTAAATATTCTAATTTCTGACTTTGCAACTCTAAGAAGCAAAACAGCTAATACTGTAAGTTCTCTGATAATAAAATGTGAGGCTGGATGAACACAGCAGGCCCAGCAGCGTCTCAGGAGCACAAAAGCCGACGTTTCGGGCCTAGACCCTTCATCAGAGAGGGATGGGGATGGGGAGGGGGAACTGGAATAAATAGGGAGAGGGGGGGAGGCGGACCAAAGATGGAGAGTAAAGAAGATAGGTGGAGAGAGTATAGGTGGGGAGGTAGGGAGGGGATAGGTCAGTCCAGGGAAGACGGACAGGTCAAGGAGGTGGGATGAGGTTAGTAGGTAGGAGATGGAGGTGCGGCTTGGTGTGGGAGGAAGGGATGGGTGAGAGGAAGAACTGGTTAGGGAGGCAGAGACAGGTTGGACTGGTTTTGGGATGCAGTGGGTGGGGGGGAAGAGCTGGGCTGGTTGTGTGGTGCAGTGGGGGGAGGGGACGAACTGGGCTGGTTTAGGGATGCAGTAGGGGAAGGGGAGATTTTGAAGCTGGTGAAGTCCACATTGATACCATTGGGCTGCAGGGTTCCCAAGCGGAATATGAGTTGCTGTTCCTGCAACCTTCGGGTGGCATCATTGTGGCAGTGCAGGAGGCCCATGATGGACATGTCATCTAAAGAATGGGAGGGGGAGTAGAAATGGTTTGCGACTGGGAGGTGCAGTTGTTTATTGCGAACCGAGCGGAGGTGTTCTGCAAAGCTATCCCCAAGCCTCCGCTTGGTTTCCCCAATGTACAGGGAGCCACACCGGGTACAGTGGATGCAGTATACCACATTGGCAGATGTGCAGGTGAACCTCTCCTTAATGTGGAAAGTCATCTTGGGGCCTGGGATAGGGGTGAGGGAGGAGGTGTGAGGGCAAGTGTAGCATTTCCTGCGGTTGCAGGGGAAGGTGCCGGGTGTGGTGGGGTTGGAGGGCAGTGTGGAGCGAACAAGGGAGTCACAGAGAGAGTGGTCTCTCCGGAAAGCAGACAGGGGTGGGGATGGAAAAATGTCTTGGGTGGTGGGGTCGGATTGTAGATGGCGGAAGTGTCGGAGGATGATGCGTTGTATCCGGAGGTTGGTGGGGTGGTGTGTGAGAACGAGGGGGATCCTCTTTGGGCGGTTGTGGCAGGGGTGGGGTGTGAGGGATGTGTTGCGGGAAATGCGGGAGATGCAGTCAGGGCGTTCTCGACCACTGTGGGGGGGAATGTTGCGGTCCTTGAAGAACTTGGACATCTGGGATGTGCGGGAGTGGAATGCCTCATCGTGGGAGCAGATGCGGCGGAGGCGGAGGAATTGGGAATAGGGGATGGAATTTTTGCAGGAGGGTGGGAGGAGGTGTATTCTAGGTAGCTGTGGGAGTCGGTGGGCTTGAAATGTACATCAGTTACAAGCTGGTTGCCTGAGATGGAGACTGAGAGATCCAGGAAGGTGAGGGATGTGCTGGAGATGGCCCAGGTGAACTGAAGGTTGGGGTGGAAGGTGTTGGTGAAGTGGATGAACTGTTCGAGCTCCTCTGGGGAGCAAGAGGCGGCGCCGATAGTCATCAATGTAACGGAGGAAGAGGTGGGGTTTGGGGCCTGTGTAGGTGCGGAAGAGGGACTGTTCCATGTAACCTACAAAGAAGCAGGCATAGCTGGGGCCCATGCGGGTGCCCATGGCCACCCGCTTTGTCTGTAGGAAGTGGGAGGAATCGAAAGAGAAGTTGTTGAGAGTGAGGACGAGTTCGGCTAGGCGGATGAGGGTGTCGGTGGAGGGGGACTGGTCGGGCCTGCGGGACAGGAAGAAGCAGAGGGCCTTGAGGCCATCTGCATGCGGAATGCAGGTGTATAGGGACTGGACGTCCATGGTGAAAATGAGGTGTTGGGGGCCAGGGAATTGGAAGTCCTGGAGGAGTTGGAGGGCGTGGGTGGTGTCACGGACGTAGGTGGGGAGTTCCTGGACCAAAAGGGAGAAAATGGAGTCCAGATAGGTGGAGATGAGTTCGGTGGGGCAGGAACAGGCTGAGATGATGGGTCGACCAGGGCAGGCAGGTTTGTGGGTTTTGGGAAGGAGATAGAAACGGGCCGTGCGGGGTTGGGGAACAATGAGGTTGGAGGCTGTGGGTGGGAGGTCCCCTGAGGTGATGAGGTCATGAATGGTGTTGGAGATGGTGGTTTGGTGCTCGGATGTGGGGTCATGATCGAGGGGGCGGTAGGAGGTGGTGTCGGAGAGTTGGCACCTGGCCTCAGCGATGTAGAGGTCAGCTTATAACTGATGTCCATTTCAAGCCCACCGACTCCCACAGCTACCTAGAATACACCTCCTCCCACCCACCCTCCTGCAAAAATTCTATCCCCTATTCCCAATTCCTCCGCCTCCACCGCATCTGCTCCCACAATGAGGCATTCCACTCCTGCACATCCCGGATGTCCACGTTCTTCAAGGACTGCAACTTTCCCCCCACAGTGGTCGAGAACGCCCTTGACTGCGTCTCCCGCATTTCCCGCAACACATCCCTCACACCCCGCCCCCGCCACAACCGCCCAAAGAGGATCCCCCTCGTTCTCACACACCACCCCACCAACCTCCGGATACAACGCATCATCCTCCGACACTTTCGCCATCTACAATCCGACCCCACCACCCAAGACATTTTTCCATCCCCACCCCTGTCTGCTTTCTGGAGAGACCACTCTCTCCGTGACTCCCTTGTTCGCTCCACACCGCCCTCCAACCCCACCACACCCGGCACCTTCCCCTGCAACCACAGGAAATGCTACACTTGCCCCCACACCTCCTCCCTCACCCCTATCCCAGGCCCCAAGATGACTTTCCACATTAAGCAGAGGTTCACCTGCACATCTGCCAATGTGGTATACTGCATCCACTGTACCCGGTGTGGCTTCCTCTACATTGGGGAAACCAAGCGGAGGCTTGGGGATAGCTTTGCAGAACACCTCCGCTCAGTTCGCAATAAACAACTGAACCTCCCAGTCGCAAACCATTTCCACTCCCCCTCCCATTCTCTAGATGACATGTCCATCACGGGCCTTCTGCACTGCCACAATGATGCCACCTGAAGGTTGCAGGAACAGCAACTCATATTCCGCTTGGGAGCCCTGCAGCCCAATGGTATCAATGTGGACTTCACCAGCTTCAAAATCTCCCCTTCCCCCACCGCATCCCAAAACCAGCCCAGTTCGTCCCCTCCCCCCACTGCACCACACAACCAGCCCAGCTCTTCCCCTCCACCCACTGCATCCCAAAACCAATCCAACCTGTCTCTGCCTCCCTAACCTGTTCTTCCTCTCACCCATCCCTTCCTCCCACCCCAAGCTGCACCCCCATCTCCTACCTACTAACCTCATCCCACCTCCTTGACCTGTCCGTCTTCCCTGGACTGACCTATCCCCTCCCTACCTCCCCACCTATACTCTCCTCTCCACCTATCTTCTTTTCTCTTCATCTTCGGTCTGCCTCCCCGTCTCTCCCTATTTATTCCAGAACCCTCACCCCATCCCCCTCTCTGATGAAGGGTCTAGGCCCGAAACGTCGGCTTTTGTGCTCCTGAGATGCTGCTGGGCCTGCTGTGTTCATCCAGCCTCACATTTCATTATCTTGGATTCTCCAGCATCTGCAGTTCCCATTATCACTGTAAGTTCTCTGATGTGAGTCCCTTGCACCTCGGCATCAGCAAAAAAAATGGACTAAACAGGGGCACAAAAAATTAAAGGATGTTATCAGTCAATGATTAAATTGAGTGGTCCACATTACATAACTGCCATTAAATGCCTTATAAATGAGTAATCCCCGTGAGAGATAACTTAGATTTTGGAATTGGATAAAAGCCATGCTGTGCGGGAGGTGGTGACCAGACACATCATTGGGATAGAGTAAAGGAATGTCACTCCCCAGATAACTTGGGAATGTTCGATTTAAGAAGCACTAAACTGTGTCCTTTATAAATGTGCCTTCAGTTTTGCATTGAGGGTATCTGCTGCCACTACCAGGATAAAATTGAACTACTCTGGAGACAACTTGTGTTTTACCTGACTTTATGCTGCACAGGGACCATTGAACTGCCCTTCAAGTCTTTCCCTTAGCTCGTAAAATCTATTTCTTTTTCCTACCTGTGGCTGTATGAGTGTGCAAGGGAAGTTTATAATGGGGTTGGAGTTTTAACTAGGGGAGTTATATGTCAATGGTTCATAATTGTTTATCTATAGTTAGACTCTATTTACTTATAATAGAGCCGTACAGGTCTACAGCATAAAACAGGCCCTTTGGCCCAACTTGCCCATGCCGCCCAGTTTTCACAATTAAACTAGTCCTGTTTGCCTGCATTTAGTCCACATCCCCCCATTCCAATCCCACTCATGTACCTGTCTAAATGTTTGTTCAATGACAAAACTGTACTCACTTCCACACTATCCCTGGCAGCACGTTCCAGACACTCACCACCCTCTGTGTGAAAAAAATGCCCCTCTGGACCCTTTTGTGTCTCTCCCCTCTGACCTTAAACCCATGCCCTTTAGTTTTGGACTCCCCTACCCTGGGGAAAAGCTGTTGGCTATCTACCTTATCTATGCCTCTCATGCTTTTATAGACCCCTATAAGTTTACCCCTCAGACCCTTAAACTCCAGGGAAAAAGTTCCGACCTATCCAACCTCTTCTTATAACTCAAATCTTCCAGTCCAGTGAGCATCCTAGTAAATCTTTTCTGCACTCTAGATTTCAAGTTTAATAATATCCTTTCTATAGTAGGACAACCAGAACTGCACACAGTACTCCAGATGTGGGCTCACCAACATCTTGTACAGCTGCAACAAGATGTTCCATCTCCTATTCGCAATGCTCTGACTGATGAAAACAAGTATGCTGAAAGCTTTCTTTATCACCCTGTATCTGTGACTCAATTTTCAAGGAGCTAAGAATCAGTACCCCAGATCGCTTTGTTCTATAACACTCTCCAAGGCCCTACCATTGACTGTGTAATTCCTGCCCTGGTTTGCCTTACCAAAATGCAACACTTCTCATTCATTTAAAGAAGTTCCTCAGATTTTGAAGCCTGTAAAGTCCACATTGATACCATTTGGGTTGCAGGTTTCCCAGGCGGAATATGAGGTGCTGTTCCTCCAGCCTTTGGGTGACATTGTTGTGGCACTGGAAGAGGCCCAGGATGGACATGTTGTCCAAGGAGTGGGAGGGGGAGTTGAAGTGGTTCATGACTGGGAGGTGCAGTTGTTTGTCACAAATTAATCATAGGTGTTCCACAAAGCAGTCTCCAAGCCTCCGCTTGGTTTCCCCGATGTACAGGAGGCCACATCGGGAACAGTGGATACAGTATACCACATTAGCAGATGTGCAGGTGAACATCTGTTTGATGTAGAAAGTCTTCTTGAGGCTTGGGATGGAGGTGAGGGGAGAGGTGTAGGGGCAGATGTAGCACTTCCTGCGGTTGCAGTGAAAAGTGCCGGGGTGGTGGGGCTAGAGGGGAGTGTGGAGTGGACAAGGGAGTCATGGAGAGCGCGGTACCTCCAGAAAGCAGATAAGGGTGGAGAGGCAACTATATCCTTGGTAGTGGGATCAGATTGCAGGTGGCGGAAGAGGCAGAGAATGATACATTGAATCCAGGAGTTGATGGGGTGATTAGTATCATGGTTCGTGACAAACAATAACACCTCCCAGTCGTGAACCACTTCTATCCTGGGCCTCCTCCAGAGCCGCAATGATGCCACCCGAAGGTTACAGGAACAGCACCTCATATTCTGCCTAGGAACCCTGCAGCCCAATGGTCTCAATGTGGACTTTACAAGCTTCAAAATTTCCCCATCCCCAACTTCATCCCAAGACCAGCCCCTCTTGGCCCCGCTTCCTTGACCTGTCAGTATTTTCTCCCATCTATCCACTCCTCCCCACTCACTGACCAACCCCCACCCCCACTTCCTACCTATTAGCTTCATCCCCTCCTCCTTGACCCGTCCGTCTTCCTTCCCACCTACCCCCCTCCTCCCCACTCACTGACCAATCTCCATCCCAACTCCCTATCTACACTCACCTTTACTATCTTCATCCCTGCCTCCTTGGCCTGTCCACCTTCTCTCCACCTATCTGCTTCTTTACTCACCTTTTATCATCACCCACCCTCTCTATTTATTTCGGAATCCCCTTGCCCTCACTCATTTCTGAAGAAGGGTCCAGACCCAAAATGTCAGTTTTCTTGCTCCTCTGATGCTATTTGGCCTGCTGTGTTCATCCAGCCCCACACATTGTTATCTCAGACTCCAGCATCTGCAGTTCCTACTATCTCAGAACAAGAAGACACTTGCTCACTGCAAGGACTAGTGTATGGAGTCTTAAAGTGGGGAGGCTGTTGCACGTGCTCCCATATGACTCTAGCTGACCAGGAGACTCTCCCACTCACTCTTACTACCTGCCATAGGCATATTGGAAAGATTTACATTTGATAATCAACTTGTTTGACCACACTATGATACACCTTCCATCAAGTGGGACCTGATCCTGGAGCTCCTGGCTCAGAGTTAGAGACACTACCCACAGAAACACAAAACCTTTTTTATATAGGGAACCTGAAATAATTCCAGAGAGGCTGGAATCCCGTGATCAAGTCACTCATTATTTAACACATGCACAGTGCATGGACTCCCATCAGCTAGCCCAGAGCCAGTCCCTAGAATGAGGCAAGTCTCTGAATCTACTATAACAAAGTGTGAAGCTGGATGAACACAGCAGGCCAAGCAGCATCTCAGGAGCATAAAAGCTGACGTTTCGGGCCTGGACACTTCAGAGAGGAGGATGGGGAGAGGGAACTGGAATAAATAGGGAGAGAGGGGGAGGCAGACCGAAGATGGAGAGTAAAGAAGATAGGTGGAGAGGAGAGTATAGGTGAGGAGGTAGGGAGGGGATAGGTCAGTCCAGGGAAGATGGACAGGTCAAGGAGGCGGGATGAGATGGTAGGTAGGAAATGGAGGTGCAGCTTGAGGTGGGAGGAAGTGAAGAACAGGTTAGGGAGGCAGAGACAGGCTGGGCTGGTTTTCGGATGCAGTGGGTGGAGGGGAAGAGCTGGGCTGGTTGTGTGGTGCTGTGGGGGGAGGCGACGAGCTGGGCTGGTTTTGGGATGCAGTGGGGCAAGGGGAGATTTTGAAGCTTGTGAAGTCCACGTTGATACCATTGGGCTGCAGGGTTCCCAAGTGGAATATGAGTTGCTGTTCCTGCAACCTTCGGGTGGCATCATTGTGGCACTGCAGGAGGCCCATGATGGACATGTCGTCTGAGGAATGGGAGGGGGAGTTGAAATGGTTCGTGACTGGGAGGTGCAGTCGTTTGTTGCGAACCGAGCGGAGGTGTTCTGCAAAGCGGTCCCCAAGCCTCTGCTTGGTTTCCCCAATGTAGAGGAAGCCACACCGGGTGCAATGGATACAATATACAACATTGGCAGATGTGCAGGTGAACATCTGCTTGATATGGAAGGTCATCTTGGGGCCTGGGATTGGGGTGAGGGAGGAGGTGTGGGGGCAAGTGTAGCACTTCCAGCGGTTGCAGGGGAAGGTGCCAGGTGTGGTGGGGTTGGAGGGGAATATGGAGCGGATAAGGGAGTCATGGAGAGAGTGGTCTCTCCGGAAGGCAGACAAGGGTGGGGATGGAAAAATAGCTTGGGTGGTGGGGTCGGATTGTCGATGGCGGAAGTGTTGGAGGATGATACGTTGTATCCCGAGGTTGGTGGGGTGGTATGTGAGAACGAGGGGGATCCTCTGGGGGTAGTTGTGGTGGGGGCGGGGTGTGAGGGATGTGTTGCGGGAAACGCGGGAGACGCAGTCAAGGGCGTTCTCAACCACTGTGGGGGGGAATGTTGCGGTCCTTGAAGAACGTGGACATCTGGGATGTGCGGGAGTGGAATGCCTCATCCTGGGAGTAGATGCGGCGGAGGCAGAAGAATTGGGAATAGGGGATGGAATTTTTGCAGGAGGGTGGGTGGGAGGAGGTGTATTCTAGGTAGCTGTGGGAGTCAGTGGGCTTGAAATGGACATCAGTTTCTAGCTATCTTGTTTTCTCTCCAGCTTCGGTCCGCCTCCCCCTCTCTCCCTATTTATTCCAGAACCCTCACCCCATCCCCCTCTCTGATGAAGGGTCTAGGCCCGAAACGTCAGCTTTTGTGCTCCTGAGACGCTGCTTGGCCTGCTGTGTTCATCCAGCCCCACACTTTGTTATCTTGGATTCTCCGGCACCTGCAGTTCCCATTATCTCTGAATCTACTGTTGGTCTGGGTTCTCCCCCACCCTTCCTTTTCCACACTAGGGGGCCCAGCAGCAGTGTTTATAACTTCCCCAAATCACCCGTGGCTGTGCATGTACGCCACAAGACCTTCTAAAGGTAGATTAGATATTTGTTACGAAAGAGGGATAGTTAAGCATGTGATTAAGCTATTCTTCCTTACTGAGGAGCCACATTTGTTAACGTTGTGTTCAGACTGTTCAATCGGATCTGATTTGTTGTGACCAACCCGAAAATGCTAACGTACTTATTCTCTCAGGTCCGTTGTGTGGTGTCAAACAATCTTATTTGACTTAAATCTGTCCTTGATTAATTAATCCTGTAGCAAAGGCCGGCCGCGTTGTTACTGGTGGGCACTGAGTTTTGGGGACGTACTCTGCTGATTGGGAGAGAGCTACTGGAGGCGGGATTGTAATTGACGTGAGGTCTTAGTGATCACTGAAACTGTAAAAAGTAAGTTAGTGGCTTCGGAGAGCAGCGAACGTAAACTAGTACTTTTAAATTCTCGGTAGTTTAACAGCTGCCGAGGATGGCAACGAACCACCACCAGCAGCAGCAGAAGAGAGGGAGTAGAAGTGGTACCGTTTTACTCATTTTTCCACTTGTAATCGCAATAATTGTGACTTTCCAGTTGCATTGTTGCCGAACAGTTTGCAGATGTTTATTGAGTTATTGTAAATCGTGAATACGGGAGAATAAGTTTTCTTTCCTTAAAAAGGATTCAGACGTGGAAAAACCTTGTTCCCTCTGTCGCTGTTACTTACTTACTGGATAAGAATCAGTTAACAGTTGAGTGGTAAAAGACCGGACAGTCTTTGCACTATCGTTTTCTTTAAAAGTTCACTTAAAATTCAAGCCCTGTTTTTTCGTAACTTGGGTGTGGTCTGTCGGTCCCCGCCTGCTTTGCCTTATAGTCACTTGATTTGTGCTATGATTCCCACCTGGGGGATGCGGGGTTGAGAAGAGAGTAACTGGCTTGCTCTTTCATGCAAAGTAGAGATGTAGAGATGGTAGCCACGTAGATAAAGAGCTCCTTTTTTTGGATCGGAGATGATTGCAGAATAGATTTACGAGAATAAAGTGGCTCATCTCCAATCTATCCCCGTAAGAAGTTGGGACTGTCCTCCTTGGAGTGGAGAAGGCTAAGAGGAGGTGGAATAGTGTGGTCACAGACTATGTCGGAGGTGAAACTGTTCCTCACTGGCGGATGGATCTAGAATCGGATTCCAAGTGATTGCTTCTTTCACCAATGGTGACATGAGGAAGAACTCTTTCAGGCAGTGCACGGTTAGGAACTGGAAAGCACCGCGTGAAGGTAGATTTCTTATCTGAAGAAAGGGCAAGTGTAGAGCACCACTAGGTGGCCTACTTTTGCGGTGAGCAGTGCTGACATGATGGGCTGAATGGCCTCCTGAACTGTAACCATTTTGTGACTCATTTTTGAGATCTCGGGCTGTTGACAGCTTGGACCAAACTATGGTTGCCGGGGCGGCACGGTGGCTGTGGTTAGCACTGCTACCTCACAGCGCCAGGGACCCGGGTTCGATTCTGTGCAATGTTTGCACATTCTTCCCCCGTATCTGTGTGGGTTTCCTCCGGGTGCTCAGGTTTCCTCCCAAAGTCCAAAGATGTGCACGCTAGGTGGAGCTAAATTTCCCTTAGTGTTCTCAAGATGTGTAGAGGGATGGGTCTGTGTCGGAGGCTCTGAGGGTCAGTACAGACTTGTTGGGCCGAAGGGCCTGTTTCCACACCTTGGGGGTGAAGAGCTGTATGTCCAATTTTCAGGCTGAATTTCTACAGCTCCAACCTTCATTAGCAATGAGCAAAGGCCAGACTATTGGAGTTTGGATTCATTTTTTTCAACAAAGACTGGTGAACTGAACATGGTGCTGAAGGTGTATCTGAGTGGAGCTCTATGCAGTTCATAGAACTCCTACAGTGTGGAAACAGACCCTTCACCCAAGAAGTCCACACTGACTCTCGGAGCCTCCCACCCAGACCCATTCGCCTATAAACCCACCTCAGTGCCCGTGGTTCTGTCAATATGGGCAATTTAGCATGGCCAACTTTCCCTAGTCTGCACATCTTTGGACTGTGGGAGGAAACTGGAGGAAGCCCACGCAGACACGGGGCGAATGTGCAAACTGCACACACAGCCACCCAAGGGTGAGATCGAACCTAGGTACCTGGTGCTGAGGCAGCAGTACTAACCACTAAGCCACTGTACTGCCCTAAACTATGTAGTTGGATTATGGCATTTGCTAACTTTGTATTTTGTTTGTTCTGTCAGTGTCACATTTGTCTTTGTCAATTGAGGATGTTGTGTATTGAGTTTGCTGAGAATCCCAAGGTTTCTTGCAGATTCATCTTTTGCTGTTTCCGCACCACTTGTAGATTGAGTTGTACGTTTAGAAGAGGAAAACGGCTAGTGCTTACAACTGAACACATTCCACTTCCATTGTTGTGCACGTTTGTCAAATCCCAATCCGAGTTGTCTCCTTCCACTGATTTTACTACTGAATGTGAAAAGGTTGTTCAATTTACATTGTTTCCATGAAAGTCTCTTTTTAGGAATGGCAGTGGATGCTAACATCAATCTCTGGGGAGTCCGACTCTCTACGTTTATCCCCTTTTTTTAAAAGCCCAGAATTCCCACACTTTTTTTAATTTTAAGTAACAGCCTTTCGTGTGAAATAAAAACAAAGTAGGCTGGAAATACCAGATAGTGTGCAGCTGGATGAACCCAGCAGGCCAAGCAGCATCTCAGGAGCACAAAAGCTGACATTTCGGGTTTAGACCCTTCATCAGACCCTCTGAAGAAGGGTCTAGGCCTGAAATGTCAGCTTTTGTGCTCCTGCAATGCTGCTTGGCCTGCTGTGTTCATCCAGCTTCATGCTTTATTATCTTGGATTCTCCAGCAGCTGCAGTTCCCATTATCACTAGGCTGGAAATACCAGCCTTTTGTGGAGAGTGTCAGAATTCCTGTTTCAGGGTGATGACCCTTTCACATGCTGCTTTGTCTAAAGCTGCCTGGCCGCACAGGGCTTTCCACAGTCAACTTGGATTGTCACCTTCCTTTGAAGGATTTGAGGACACTGGTCAAATGTGGTTTGTTTTTCTCATTCTTAATCTTTTGACAAGTGATTATATGGTCTTAAAATAGGTATCTTATTCAACAGTATTTGCTCTTTGCTACTAAATGACTGTCCCATCGTTTACTGTTCTGTGGTTTATCCTTGGGGTTTCTCCAGATGATTTTTGTTCATCCATACTAATTGTAAAAGAGACTAATTGATACATAGTTGTTCTTGTTTAGAGTCACAGACTAATAGCAGGAGTCTGCACCAGTCCAAACAAGCATTGGCCTATTCTCCTCCCATTTTCCAGCACTGGTCCATAGCCTTGTATGCTTTGGTATTGCAAGTGTGCATCTGTTTTGAGGGTTTCTGCCTCAAACATCCTGTTTGTTTCTTAAACAGACAGTGAGTTCCATATTTCCATCACTCTCTCTGGGTTGGAAGAAAAATTTCTTAAATCTATGTCCCCTGATTATTTGAGCCTCCACCAAGGGCAGAAGTTCCTTCTGTTAATGTGTGTCTCTCTCTCGCGTGCGCGCTCTCCACCCCCCCCCCCCCCCCCCGCCCTCTATCTGCTCCCCTTTTGGATCTGAACACCACATTGGTTTCTTTCCAACAGTGACCAAATGTTGCATGACCTCCACTCCTGCAGAACAGCATCGTTGTG
Source organism: Stegostoma tigrinum (assembly GCF_030684315.1). NCBI lineage: Eukaryota > Metazoa > Chordata > Chondrichthyes > Orectolobiformes > Stegostomatidae > Stegostoma > Stegostoma tigrinum. The sequence goes on along the minus strand of NC_081404.1, from coordinate 7,909,910 downwards.
TGCCCCCTTGCTATTGTCCAGTGACTGTGTGAATATCTCTCTAATCTCCTCTGTCTCGATGCCTCAACAGTCTGGTGTTAATCTGGTTTTAAATGCCCAGCACTCCCATCTCATATCTGGCTTATCTGTGAGGGGAGTGTTGTTCAAATCACCTGATTGAAAGCAATAATAATTCAGTGTTTTTTTAAACCTCTTACATTGCTGAACAGTTGTTCAATCTCAGCTGAGATTGAGTGCTAACTTGTGATATGGAAACAGATTCTGAACTATTCTCTTGCCTACTGATGGTGTGCTTTTTCCTTGTGGGCCACTATCCCTGTGTTTGCTTTTCTAATGTGTTGCTGTACGTTATTTCATCCTACTGATGCCTTTCCTGTTGTCCTCCACCCCAAACTTGGAGAGGAGGTGGGTGTATTTTGTTTTCCTCTTACTTTCTGTATCCATTTAGGATACAATAAAGATGTACTGATCCTGGATATGATATTTATCTTGTGTGCATGCTTTTGACAGCTAAGGTTTTTAGGCCAGTAAAACATAGCGACAGGTTAACAGATCTTGCAGCCGTAGAAGGGAATTTTTTTTTTTGGAATGAATGAATTGAATTAAAGCTTTAGATGGTGTTGCATGGGCAACCTGCTAAGAGAACACCTGGAGATGACAAAGGCAGAGAGGAGGATTTCAGCAGCACATGGAGATGTCTGATACCATGGCCCTGGGAATGGGTGGTATTTTGGTGTTTGTTTTATATGCAGAAGGTCCCTGATTCACCAGTGGTAACAAGGCATTATGAGCAATGTGTAACCTTACTTGGTGTATTAGGAAGGGGAAGACCTGGTGAATCACTGAGGTTCGTTTGTGAGCTTTGGTTAGTCACCACAACCCTACGTGGAGGTCTGTTTTTGTTAAAGTGCATTTCGGTGAGGTTTTACAGCCATGATTATTTGGCCCTGATGTCCTCTTCCTGGACCTTAGGTATATCCACAAGGGCTGTTTTAAGAGTGTTCCAGTATTTTGATCCTATGATCTCAGGAGTATGGCAAAATAGATCCAAGTCGGGATGGTAAGGGGGTGGAGGGGAGTTTGCAGGTCAGGTGTTCCTAGGCATCTGCTGCCATTGTTGCTCTCGATGGAGGTGGTGCTCACACACCCATTTAAATTACAATTGCTTAATCCTTTTATTTTCCACTTTTCTCCTTACACTTTAAGACATATTTTGTTATACCTCGAGCCCCCAACCGTTATAAAGCAATGAAAATGGGACATTGATAAAGGTCCTCACATAAATAGCATCAGGATTATTTTACAAGTGCCATATAAAATATATCAACATAGGAATTAAATCAGGCAACTTATTTACATGTAGACCAACACAGGCTGACTTCAACAGAAGTTACTAAAGCTCAGCAGGTCTGGCAGCATCTGTGAAGGGGGATTTAAAAAATATCAGATAATGTTTCAGGTCCAGTGACCCTTCCTCCAAACTGGGCCTGAAACAGTAACATTATTTGTTTTTCTTCAGTTGCTTCCAGACCTCCTGAGATTTTCCAGCTACTTCTGTTTTTGCATCGGCAGTTCTTTCATTTTTTTTTAAATAGGCTGATTTCACACCTGTAAATATGTAACTATCCTGCTGATAAGGTACAAGAGTCAAATTGCTTTGTTTTATTTCAAATTCATTTAACAATTGCTGAAACATTTGGTGTTCTCTTGTTTGCTGTATTGTCTTATTTCATACATGAATGCCTTGGCCCCATGAGAGCTGTAGCAAGAGTCAAAAGTAGCCCCAGCCCTGGTTTACTCTTCCCTTCTCACCAATGGGTGCCAGGCTCCTAACTGCACCTCAACCAGGTAGCCATTCCTTATGACCAGCGATGGGCTATTCAACAACAAACTCCCATCTTTTCTGCCCTATGAAGCCACTATCACTGACAGTTGCAGGGTGGCAGCCAGAGAAATTTATTGAGCATCAAATTGAAATTGTTCCTGGTGACCCCTGTTGCTGACTTCATTATACTAACCACTTTAAACCTACTGCACTTAGGAGCTGGGCTCAAGGTTGCTCCCTTCAGCACCTAGTTCATTCTGAGAATCCAAATGAGGCCTAGGACCATAAATCCATTTTTAGTGACTGCTCCTCCAACCGAGCCTTCCACATTGCATCATTAAAATGACAGCTGCAGGAACACAGCCAATGGAGAGGCTTGACTTTGCAGGAATAGGGAATAGACAGACTTGCTGTCCTGCATCAACCTCTGTTGCAGAAATAAAAATGCCATTTAATCAAGGAAGGTTCAAAGATCATTGTCCAATGACCCCAAAACAAAGGGTCAATGGAAATGCATCCATGACATTAAACACAGCATTTCCTTCATTCTTTAAAACATCAATTTTCCTCTTAATCTGTCCATTTTGTATTTTTGCATGACAGCTACACACGATTCTGCTTTTCCACTTCCAGTCTCAAAATCCATCTTTTGACTGTTTGTTTCATTTAAGGCTTTTAACCTTGCACAGTGAACTTTTTTTGTCACTTAATCTCTTCTACACTCCACCTTTATCACAGACCAAGCTTTGTCTTCCAAACCCACCCTCTTCACATACTTAAATCCTGTGACCTTTCATCTTACAGACCTGATGAAAGGTCACCCAGCAGATTCTGTGTGTCTCTACAGACTTCCAGAATTTTGTTTTCACTTCAGATTTTTGGCATCAAGTGTTTTGTCTTTGTTCACTTAAAAAGCCAGACATGTGCATGAAACTTGTACAGAATAAGGAAGCTTTTTATTTGCTCTTAATTGCTCTATGGCCTAGTGGGTTACTGAGGTCCATTATGGATGGCCAATAAATGCTGCCCTTGCCAGCAACACCCATTTCGCAGAAATGAATATGAACTAATCCATTAGTTCAGAGGAAGATTTTTTTTCTTGCCTTTTCCACCATGTCCCTCAGTAAAGATTTCATAGCACTAATTACATAATGGCTAGAAAACAGGGGGAGGAGGTCATTCAGTCCATAAAGTCTGTGCCAACTCTAACTCCACTCATCCAATCCCATTATCCTGCAATCTTCTCTTCAGCTAACAATCAGTTTCACTTTTCAAAATCTGCCTCCACCACAAATCTCAAGCAGTGCATTTCCCTTCCTGTCTTTGCTAATGGCAGAGTACAGGTATCTCATCTGCACTGATATGCAATAGGGCCTTTGTCAGCAGTAGTTCTCAAGAGGGTCATAGAACTAGGGTGTTGCTTTTTCTGCTGGATGTGAAATAGGTTTAAAATGGCTAATATAATGAAGTCAGCAACAGGGGTCACCAGGAGCAATTTCAATTTGATGCTCAATTTCTCTAGCTGCCACCCTGCAACTGTCAGTGATAGTGGCTTCATAGGGCAGAAAAGATGGGAGTTTGTTGCTGAATAGCCCATCGCTGGTCATAATGAATGGCTACCTGGTTGAGGTGCAGTTAGGAGCCTGGCACCCATTGGGGAGCAAGGAAGAGTAAACCAGGGCTGGGGCTACTTATTAACTTTTGCTACAGCTCTCATGGGGCTAAGGCATTCAAGTTTTGAGATAAGATAGTACAGCAAACAAGAGAACACCAATGTTTCAGCAATTGTTAAATGAATTTGAAATGAAAACAAAGCAATTTGACTCTTGTACCTTTATCAGTAGGATAGTTACATATTTACAGGCATGATATCAGCCTGTGTTGGTCTACATGTAAATATGTTACCTCACTTAATTCCTATGGTGATATACTTTATTTGGGACTTGTAAAATAATCCTGATGCTATTTGTGTGAGGACCTTTTTTATTCACGTCCATTTGTGTTGCTTTGTAATGGTTGAGGGCTGAAGGTCCGTCCAAATATCACCTTTTATCCTGTAAGAATGGAAAGATAAAGGATTAAGCAAGTGTATGAGCAGATGTAGCCATGCCAGGTCCTGACCCTTACCAGCAGGTGATTAGGAAGAGCACTGCCCTGGACCTGGTAGAATTTTGACAGAATGTGGTGACTGTCAGCCAGAATACATTGTGTATGAGGTGCAGGTGATCACCCTGTCTGACAGATGTGGCACAGTTACACTAGAGGTATACCCCAAGAGTGTCAAATAGTTGAGTAGATGGTGCCATTTGCAATTTGGGGTGGAGGAGTGTTTATTCTCTTCCTGCATTGGATGCAGGCTCTTTTGTGCAGGCTAGAGATGCTGACCCATACTCTGACCTCGCTTCAGACTGTCCAATAGAGTGGGAGGATTTTTGCCTTCCAAGGAAGATAAGCTCCTTAAACTTCCTGGATGGCCTGGGCCAGACCCTCCAGGAAGTGCTGTATTTCTGTCTGACAAGTCTGAGTAATCCTTAGTGTGTGGGGGCACCTGATACAGGCTTCAGTGATGCTGCAGGTTCACAGCGAGTGAAGTGCAGTCCAGGTGGCCTTTAATTATGGTGCCTGATCCTTCAGCTCAAAAAGCTGCTTGTGAAGTGGAAGGGGGAATGAGAACTTCCTGCACCTCTCTTTCTCCTCTGTCCTCCTTCCTTATGCAGGAGCAGAGGGACCTGGGATACCTGTGAATACCTCACTTGAATGTGCAAGGATACTTTGAGGGAGCGGGCACCAAGCATAAATGATCCCTGTGGGTATAAAGCACAAAAAGAAACACAGTTCTGATAAGTCCAATAACCTACCAGTTCAGCTTCAGCTGGAGTATTGTGTCCAGTTCCAGGCACCACATCTTAGGATGTGAAGCATCAGAAGGGTGCTGACACTATTCCAGACAATGGTTCTAGGGATTAGGTGCTGCAGTTACACGGTCAGATTGGGGAAGCTTTGGTTGTTCTCAAAAGTGAAGGCTGAAAGGGGATTTTGAGGGGTGTAGATGGCGGAAATAGGGAGAAGCTGTTCCCATTGACCATACGCACCAATGAGAATGCATCAATTTTACAGTAATTGGCAGGAGAAGCAATGGTGAAAGGAGGAAAATATTTATACAGAGTTGTTGGGATCAGGAGCCCACTAACCCAAGTGTGGCGGAAGCTGACTCAGTTGGATCACGGGGTTCTGGGTGATTAGGGTAGGGGGAGAAAATTTGTGACATTTTAGATGTCTTGGCTTTATATACCAGATCAGTGTGTTGACTGACTGGTCTTCTGTGTATAAGCTGAGCCTGGATACTGGAATTCATTCCAAAACCCCATCTTAAATTACCCATAGTGTCCAAGGATGTGCTGGCTAGGTGGATTAGCTATGGGAAATGCAGGGTTGCAGGGGCATCGTAGGGGATGCATCTGGATGGAATGCTCTTTTTGGATGGTCTGTGTAGATTTGATAGGCCGAATGACCTGCTTCCACACTATAGGGATCCTATGAAAAGAAGTCAGCTCATCTTCATGAAGGCTGTTGCAGATGGGCAATCATTGCTGACCTAGTCGTGATGCTCACAACCTGTGAATACACTCTTAAACATGTTTCTATTTCTCTCTCCACTTTTAATTTATTTTCACCCTTTTTTGTCTTTCTTTCTCCTCTTGTAGTTCACCATTTCTTTACAAGTGAAACACATCAGTTGCCTACACAAGTCTAGGCACTCCATTGCCTTTCCTCCAACCTTATCCATTTCTGCAAAAACCAGCACCACAAACAAAATGATCTGAAGGGTAACAGTTACAATGCAATGCAGAGTTTTTGTGACTTGGCAGCTTCTATTTTCATTGTTCCATGATCTGAGTATCTGTTTGGATTGTGTTTTCTCTCTTCTTTTGGAAGAGCTCAATGGACTATCAAGGAAGCATCCCAGCACTGTCGACAGTGTTTTACTGGATGGACCCCTGACTGACCCTGAAGCTGGAGAACAATTTGTGCAAGATGCGTTTCAGATCATTTTGGAGGAGGCCATCAAGAAGGGAACAAGTGTCAATGAGAAGGTAAGAATAATCTCAACTAATCATTGCATGTTCAGTGAGTAGCCATCAGATCACTTGCATGCTGGCCATTTTGGTGTGGTTATTGTCTGCATTTGTTTTGGTCCCATGACACATCCAGGCTTGAGAATCCCATGTAATTCTGTAGTCTAGGGAAGAGTATTGAGGTTGCTTGCTACTTACTCCAGAGTTTCAAGCAAAAAAAAAGTGAAGCATCTTTCACATGAAGCTTAAAAACCATGCTAATGGGGCCTGTCTGCTCTCTACAATGTCAAACACAAGTACCCCTGCTGAACATCAACCCAATTCTTTTTTTAAAAGTACCCTTTTATGGGTTGTGGTGTTGCTGTCAAGACAAGTTTGGTGTCCATCCCTAACTTTCTTTGACTGGAGTGAAATAGCCTACCAAGTCTCAACAGTTGAGTTTAGAGTCACGTGTGGGCCAGACCAGGTAAGGACAGCAGATTTTCTTCTCTAAAGGACATTTTATGAACCAGATGGGTCTTTTTGACAATTTCATGGTCACTGTTATTGAGAAAAGCTTTCAGATTTCACTCCTTTTGGATTTAAATACCTTTGGAATTCACACCCCTGCCTCCAGAACATTAGTCTGGACCTCTGGATTACTAGTCCTGCTGAGATCACCACTATGGAGTTATGAAGCACTCTGTTTACTGGTACTGTCTGGCCTGGTGATGAGGAAGAGTTCTGCTTCCAACTGAGTTTTTAAAATTCTTCCATTTGTGGGCTTTTTTTATTATTGCTGGTATATATGTCCTTGATTGCCTGAGATAAAGGAGCTGAGTAGTTGCCTAGCTGTGTAAGCATAGGAACACCAACGATGCAGTGAGGGAGGGAGTTCCAGGATTTTGAACCAATGATACTGATAATAGACATGGGTTTGGAAGGTGCTGTCTGAGGAGTTTTGACAAGTTACTGTGCTGCATCTTGTAGCTGCTGTGCACTGCTGCTACTGTGTAATCATGGAGGAAACAAAAGTTGGAGGTGGTGCCAATCAGCAGGCCATTTTGTTCTGGATGGTGTCAAGCTTGTTGCGTTGTTGGGAGCTGTATCATCCAGACAAGTAGGGAGTATTCCATTACATTCCTGTCTTGTAGATGATAGACAAGCTTTGGGGAGTCAGGACATGAGTTACTCACTGCAGTATTCCTAGCCATTGCATTTTATATGGTATGTACAGTTCAGTTTCTTTTGAGTTGTAAATCCAAGGATGATGTTAGTGAGGGATTCAGTGAAGCATTGCCCCAGATTCTGGGGAACCCTGATAGTTCACCTTTTATACTAATTTGCAAACAATAAAATGGCACTTAAGACTAAACACATGTCACTGTAAAGGGTCAACTGTACCCCTACTCCTGATTAATGCCTAGGGCTTTGATCCAATGGGCTGAGAAGTGGCAAATGGAGTGAAGTGTGAGGTGTTGCTTTAGTAAGGCAAACCAGTGCAGGACTTAGTTAATGGTACGGTCCTGAGGAGTGTTGCTGAACAGAGACTGAGGGGTGCAGGTGCATAGTTACTTGAAAGTGCTGCCGTGTAGCCGGGAAGGGAGTAACTTGGTATGGTTGCCTTCATTTTGTCAGTCCATTGAATATAGGAGTTGGGTTGTCATGTTGTGACTGTACAAGACACTGGTTTGGCCATTTTTTGGAATACACCATTCAATTCTGAATTCCCTGCTAAAAGAAAGATCTTGTTAAATTGGAAAGGGTTTAGAAAAGATTTATAAGCATGTTTCTGGGATTGAAGAGTTTGAGCTATAGAGACAAGCTGAATAGGCTGGGGCTCTCCTTTCCTGGAGTGTTGGAGGCTGAGGAGGTGAACTTCATAGAAGCTTAAAATGATGAGCATGGATGGGGTAAATAGTCAGGGCCCTCTTTGCCTGGGTAGGGGTGTCCAAAACAAGAGGGCATAGGTTTAAGGTGAAGGGGGAAAGATATATAAAGGGGATCAAGAGGCTGCTTTTTCACACAGGGTAGAGCATGTATGGAATGATCTGCCAGAGGAAGTGGTGGAGGCTGGTACAATTACAACATTTAAAAGGCATCTGGATGGGTACATGGACAGGAAGGGTTTTGAGGGGAATAGGCCAAATCCTGGCAAACGGGGCTAAATTAATTTAGGATATGTGGTCAGCATGGACAGGTTGGACTGAGGGGCCTGTTTCCTTGCTGTACATCTCTATAAAGCATGTGCTGAAGGAATGATGTCATGAGATCTGCTCACATGGAACTGAGACCTCATTTAAGAGGTCACTTACAAAACACTGCTTGACTGTGCTTTTATAACTGTCAACAGCCTTTGTGTTCAAATTTTGTAAAAATAAATGATATTCCTTCTGTCTGATCTTATTCATCTGGTAGAGTTGTATCTACTTCCACCAGCCCTGTCTCCCAAACTTTACAAGAGACAGACCTGTATGCAACTCCTGTTTGGAATTTGTTGCTTAGTGTTGGAATTTTCTTGCACGTGACTCTAGATCCACAATTATGTGGTTGACACTCCACTACCCTGTGGAGTGGCCTAGTAAGTCACTCTGTTCAAGGGTAATTAGGAATGGGTGAGAAATGCTGGCCTCCCCAGCAAAACCCATAATCCATGAAAGGATTCCTTCAAACGTGGCACTTAATTTTACAATGTGGCAACCTCTATTCCTACTTTTATCTGTAGGTATGTGAATGGAGTGAACCAGATGAGCTACAGGATCTTCTTGACCTTGAGCTAGTTGATGCTGGTGAGCCCCATGAGAAACTGCTGGAGCGATGCCGAGTCATAATTCGATATAGTGTCAAAACTGGTCAGTAATTTCCTTGTCTTTTTTATTTTGAGGGTTTCAAGTACCTATCTCTTATTGTGCATGTCAAAATACACGTGCAGCATCCTAATTTGTCAAAACTGTATGTCTTCAAAGTTTGTTTCAAATTCCTTAAATCCCTGTTGGCTGTCACATGTCTCTGCACCCACCTTATAAATTGCTTTTTTTGGTCTCTGATTTGGCTCTGTTCCTCCCTTTTCTAATTTAATCTTCAACTGTCTATATATGCCTCTTGAAGACTTTGGGATTTCTCTAGTTGCTGCCTCATCTCATCTCATTGTTTCTCTTGGCTTTACTACCTCCCCTGTCCTGAAAAACTTTGCTAAAAGGAATATTTTTCACCCAATCTTGCCCTTAATTCAGCCAGGACTCTGTCACTGCTACAGCATCATAATTCCATGCTGCAATATGGGTATGTAACTCCAACCTTTTATTTTGCATACTTCCTGTATTTACAAACATTCACATTAACTCTCTTTTGGACTTTCTTTCCTTTTTGTCCTACTCTGATCTGACCTATTACTGACTCTTTTCTATGCTAGTGCCAGCTGTATCCTTGCGTTTTTTTTCGTGTGTGTGTGTGTGAGCCCTGATGTTCACTTCTAACATAATCTCATGATTTCCACCCTCTGCCAAATTAGTTTAAACCTCTACCCAATGGCACTAGCCAAATGCTGCACAATGGTCCCAGTCCCAGCTCTGTTTTAGGTACAACCTAGATGGTTTCTACGAGTGCCATCTTCTCCAGACCATGTCCAGTTCCAGAAATTTTAAAGCCTTCCCTCTTGCGCTATCTTTCCAGCCGAGCAATTCATCTGTTTTATCGTCCTATTTCTGTACTGGGAGTAATCTGAAGATTACTACATCTTTGTCCTGCTTGTGAACTTGGAGCTCTAAATTCTGATTATTTATTTTTTAAAGGGCATTTTTTAATTACCACCACCCCCCCCCCACACACTCAAGTTATTGGGTTCCAACATGGACCACAGCCTCTGGCTGTTCACTCTTGTCCTAATCCTGACATGGGATCTCTTGTTGTGCCATCAAGATATCTGGTATTAGTCTAAGTAACCTGAGGCCTTACAAAGGACTCTGAGTGATACTTGCGTATGTGTACATTACTGTTGGGTATGCAGACTTAACACTGAGCTGGAGCCAAACTACAACAAGTTAGTTCATCCTAGGGGTCATCCACTTATACCCTAATGGCGGAGCTTATCTCTTGATTTTCAAGTAATAATTGGTTTATATAACAGTAATGGGTAACTTCAAGTTGTACATGTGAGATAAACCAAATCAGCACCTGCTATTGATGATGAATTCCTGGAGTGTGTCAAAATGGCTTTCTTGAGCAATATGCTGAAGAATCAATGGGGGATTGGAGTCTTTTAGGTATAGTATTACATAAGAGCTAATTAAACTTTACCTTTTGGGGTTTTTCCCCAAAACATTGAATAGGAATGGTGACCGATGGTGGCTATTGAAACAAGATAGATTGCATTAGTGCAAAACCTGTGGCCTAGAAGGATGCCAGAAAAAGTAGGGAAGCCTGAGAATGGGGAGTAATTTAGAGCTTGGCAAATGATGAAACTTCTGAAAGGGGAAATCCGAATATGATTGCAAGCTGATGAGAAACGAAGGTGAACTGTAAAGGTTTCTTTAGGTATGTGGGGGAAAGAGAAGGAAAAAGTGACTTCAGATTAATGGTAGGTCCAGTCTAGGTTGTGATAAGACAATGTCCTGTGGAGCTCTGGAAAATAGCGGAAAAACTGAACAATTGCTTTGTATCTGTCTATGTGGACACTCTTTTCTAGGAACATTAGATAACCAAAGGACTTGTGTAATTGAGTTCCTCAAAGGAACCAATATTAGTCAAGAGGTAGTACTGGGGTGTCCGGGACGGGGGTGGTAGTTGGATTGAAGGCTGATGTTAATCCTCCTGAATCAGTTAAGTCACAACTCTGTTGAAGGACATGGCTTTAGAGTTGATAGATCTAGTTATCTTTCAAAACTCCTTCATTTCTGGAAAGGTTCCCACTATTGTACCCCACTATTTAAGAAGTGAGGGAGAGAGAAAGCAGGACAATAGAATCACTTTCCTGATATCAGGAAGTGGGTGGGGGGGGGGTAGTGTTTATAATAGATTTTAAAATGCAATAACTGCATAATTTAAAACAAAATGTTGGCAGCATTCATGTGGATTTATGGATTGACAAACCTGTTGGAGATTTTCTTTCCTTGCTTTAAGAATTGGGCCTATTTTTATGCATCCTTTTAATCCTATTTAGATGTATCACTTTGCACACCATCTCAGCATTGCATTTCATTTTTCACCTGTCTATCTTAACAAGCCTGTCTGTGTTTTCTTCAAGATTGTTATTCTCCTTTTATTATTTACTATGATTGAGTTCTGTCATACACAGATATTAAAATTCTGTATTGAGTACACAAGGCCCAGTTATTAATGACACCACAGTTACTAACCTTCACCTAACTGGCCTGCAATCTGCAGATATTGATTTTTGTCTCTCTCCCTTTTTTCTTTCTTTTGCCCCCCCCCCTTCTTTCTTCCCTGAGCCCAGTTTCAAACATTTTATAGTCCTCTGGCACCATTGCCTTTGCCACCTATGGTCAGAGGCTTGTGGCCACAACCTCTCCAATTTCCACCTTTGCTTCCCTCAGTAACTATGGGACACATCTTAACTGGATCTTTTATTGGATGACTGCCAACCTTTTCAGCTCATCCCCTTTAGATAGGACTGAACTCATTGCACGTACTCCACTTCACTGGCTGAGAGATGTGGGACTTGGGGAAGGATCTCGCTCGCCCTCTTGTCCTTCTAAATAGACGTGCGAACTTCCTCGCTTTATTGAGAGCACTTGACCGTGGCATTTGCCATGTGTTGGCACCACACTTGCCTCGGTTTGTTGCAATGTTGATAGTGCCAGAGCAATCCTTGTAGATTTTGATGAGAATGGGCAAAACATTAGATCTAGAGAGGTCTCAGATTCAGTTATTAAACATGTCACATCACTACTGGTGGCTAGATTAAGTCTGACTTAGCCAACACGTACAACCAGTTGTCTGAGATGAAATATCCATGTTGAATCTGCTGTTACTCAGGACTGCAACTCATCTGGTAAAATGACTGTGCCTTTAGTGTTGTAAATGCTTCACAGGAGCATTATTGGACACACTTTGACACAACACCACATTAGGATATATTCAGACAGGTGTCCAAAATCTTGGTAGAGGTAAATTGTCAGAAGCCTCTGAAAGGAAGAGCGAGGGTTTAGTGCAACTGAAGTGGGCTGAAGCTTGAGTGCAATAGCTTTCTTTGCATTTTCTACTTTCCAATTCAACTGAGATGTGTGATAACAAGGTGTAGAGGTGGATGAGCACAGCAGGTCGAGCAGGAAAGCTAATGTTTTGGGCCTAGACTCCCACTACAACTGAGATATGTCTTTGTTTACTCCCTTCAGCTCATCCTCGATTTTACAACCAGCTGTTTGCAGGACTGGATCATCATTCCTTGGTTGGACGTTATATAACAGAAACCCTGAACACAAGCCAGTAAGCAACATTTACTGATGGTCCCATCCAAACACTTGTAGTGGGTATTATAAACAGTACCGTTGATTTAGAAATTGGAGAACATAAAGCCCCTTTCCTGGTTTCCCTGTTCCTTGTCTCTTTCCTACCACCTCTTTCTTCAGATGAGGTGTCGACATGTTTGTCAAAAGTTAGGGTGCCTATTGGCTGCTTTTCCAATTGCTTTCATACAGATACTGGTCATGTATCCCTCTCTTTTTCCCTATATACTAGTGGTATTGTAGAATATTGTCAACCATAGTTCAGTTGATAACACTCTGTTACTACTTAGGGTAGTGTGCTGGGAATCATGCTGTGCTATTCATGGAGTTGTCCCAAAAGTTCAAGATTTTCTGAAAATATGCAAGATTCCCCAATTTTCCTGTATTTTTAAGACCCAGGTTAACAGCACAGTTCAAAGTCTGTACTTAACAATAACTGTTTTACTTGTGACTATCACCAATTTATTTGAAACAAACACTCTACCACTTAAATCTTTCTTTAGTCTCTTGTTTCAAACTGTGCATTCTGACTTTCTGGTTGAAAGCAGGAGCTTACAGCAGTGAATAGAGGAAAATAAATTGGCTTTCTTCAGGCATCTTGATGATAATGCAGAGACCTTCCATAGTCAGAAGGCTTCTGGCTGTCTCATTTGTATCCACAAGCTGTTCAACTTCTGGGGAGCCAATCACTGTTGACAGGCAGAAGACCTTTGCTGACAAGTGGTCACCACTCCACAGCCCAATCAGTTGTCTGTTGCTGGCCAAATCTCATTTTGTATACATCCCTTGGTGCCAGTTGTCTGCAACTAATCTTCCCCTCACTAGTGTAAATAGTGCTTACATTAAGTTCTAGCTGTTCATTTTTCAAAAATGTAGCAATTCTTTCCACAATGCTTTTTTTCCCATCTCAGTCTACTGTCTTTAGAAGTGCAAGACTGTGTGGACACAAGTCCTTGGGAAACCTTGGGACTCTCACTTTACAAAAACCTGGGCTGACGCTTTAGTGCTGAAGGAGTGCAATGTTGAGAGAAAGCAGTGGAGCTATCCTGGCTGATATTTATCCCTGAACAAGTAACACAGAATGGTTTGGTCATTGTGTTGTGGGAATTTGTGGAGTGCAAATTCTGAGCTTCCTGCATTTACAATGACCACACTTCCAAGGACTCCAGATGTCTGTTTCATCTCCCCAGGGCTATATGAAGGTTTCCCAAGCTTTCCAGTGCATTCTGCCTATAATATGGCATTACATAGAAGCAACAATGTATACCGCCCTGTGTACTATTGACCTCCACGACCGTTGCTGCTGAGGTTTTTAAACCGTTTGTTGTGCAGGCCTTTTTGTCTTGAGTTGTTTATGACACTGCAGACATCCCACACACCCGTGTTCACTTGATTCTCTGTTCAAAGACAAACTTTTTTTATGCCTATGCATTTTAAGAACATCTTGTGCTTATAACATCTATACTTGTGCCCTCTTGGCACAGCATGGTCAAATGGCACCATGAGGACAAGACTCTGCTGTAGGAGGGTTTCTGCTGTACAGAGTTCTTGTTTGGCAGGTCTCCATGCCATGTTTCCCTCACTTAAAATTGCACATGCTTGAAATTGAACCTTTCGATAGAGTGGGGCACTCAGTGAGATCCTGGTTTTACTGTACAATTCGGCATATGAACAGGCCCTTTGGCCCACTAAGTCTGTGCCAATTCTAATCTTTCCTTAGACCCGCTACTTATTGCCCTTGTGCAGTTTCTATCCCTGTTTGCCTCCCCTCACCACCACTACTCCCCCCCCCCCCCCCCCCCCCCGAAAAAAATTGTCTTCTGCTTTTACTGTTCTCCAGTAATATAACTAACTCCAATTCCTCCCTCCTGCTACACAGGAAGCCCTGAGCCACCTGACGACATGTTCAAGCATTCTTTGGGGTTTGGAGGGGCCTAGTCTGATGTTTTCTGCTCTTGGTTCTGACCAATTATCAGTGTTAAGAAACGAATAGCAGTTCCAACAGCCATATTAGGATCCCAGCAGGACAACTTCTGTACTGGATCAGATGCAGGGTCGTGCCCCCTCTACTCTTTTTTTTTTTAAAATTTTTAAACTGAAATAAATGCTTCCTGTCTATGGTCCCTATCAACGCTCCCCAGACAAGTACAGCACAGGGTTAGATATAGAGTGACGCTCCCTCCTCTGTGTTCTACCTTTTTTATCTCTCGTGCTCTGTTCCAACTTCAGAATAATCAGAATTAATGTTTTGGGTTTGTTGACCCTTCAGAACGAAGGGCCTTTATTCTGAAGAAGGGTCATTGGACCCAAAAGTTTACTCTGATTTCTCTCCACAGATGCTGCCAGACCTGTTGAGATTTTCCAACAAGTTCTGTTTTTTGTTTCAGATTTCAGGCAGCAGCAGTTCATTCTTCTTTGGGTCTACTGGATATAGATTTGTGTTCTTTCTCACATTCTACCACCTTCTTCCCATCCCATGCCTTGTGTTGCTTCTGTATTCCTTTTTTTTTTGTTTTCTCCTTTCTTCCCTACTCCCTAGAATACTGTTGCCTGCCTTCTCCATGCTTTTCCCTTGCCTTGCTGCCTCTATTCTTTCACTGGAATGTCATGCACTCATTTCATGCTTCTTTTTTCCTTTTTTGTCTTATGTTTTTACCCACCCCCCCCCCCCCCAAAAAAAAAAAATCCTGTCCCAGATATACCTATGAGATTGCACCAGTTTTTGTACTGATGGAGGAAGTGGTATTGAGGAAGCTTCGTACGTTTGTTGGATGGAAGTGTGGCGATGGAATTTTTTGCCCAGGTTAGTGCCGCAATGCTAGGAATGTGACATAGTCAGATTTAAAACACAGACTCCCAAATCAATCTTTCAACCTTTTTCTCCATATGGATAATATGCCATCCTTGTCCAAAGTTCTATGCACCAATCTGTGGAATACTGGAAATAGGAGTAGGCCATCTGGCCACTTAATTTGGCAACAGCATTCCACATGATCATGGTTATCATCTACCTCAGTGCCATTTTCCTATGCTGTCACCATAAGCATGGACATCTTCAATATGTAAAAATCTATCAAATGACTGAGCTCCCACAGTCCTGAGGCAAAGGATTCCAAAAATTCACCCCTTGCTGTGTGAAGAATTTTTTCCCTCCACCTTCTCCCTCAAGCTTCTCAGTGAGAACCTGAAATCAAACAGACACTTAGACAAGATTTGTAGCTTGTTTTGAACCAGCAAAACCATTCCAAAGCACTTTGTATGTCCACAGAGTCCTCCAAGATAGGAGTTTAGTAGAAGTTACTGAAGGTGGAAAGGAATTCTGACTGTCTTTGTCAATTATTTTAAATCTGTGTCCAATCGCTTCTAACCACTGAGGAAATTAAGTTCTTCCTATCCACTCTGTCCAGACCCCTTGGTTTTTATATACACTCAGTTAGATCCCTCCGCCTCATCTGTTCCAAAAGAATCAACCACAATCCTTCCTAATGACTTCAAATTCTCTAGCCTGGCTACCTTCTGAAATCCCCCTCTAACCTCTAGTGGATTACGTCCTTCCTGTAATATTAACTGGCCTGCAATTCTGTTTTCTTTCTTTTTTTTTTGAGTCCAGGAAATTTTTAGGAAGTCATAACGAGTGCTTCTGTACAAACAAGAAACAAGAGTAGGCCATTCGAACCTGCTCCACTATTGCTCAGGCCATGGCCGATCTGATCAATCCACATTCTCACACACTACCAAGAACCCATCCATTTCTGCCTTTCAGAATATTCAAAGATCCTCTTCCTGTAAAGTTGGTGGAAATAGAGAGCCAAGCCTACGACTTTTGAAGAAGAAAGAATGTACTTAAATGTCTTCAATGGGCAAACCCTTATTTTAACCCTATGATACCTTAGTTATAGCTTCCCCCCCCACAAGAGGAAACATCCTCTCTACATTCACCCTGTCAAGACTCCGGAGGATAAGGTCCAGTATTTCTCAGC
Source organism: Stegostoma tigrinum (assembly GCF_030684315.1). NCBI lineage: Eukaryota > Metazoa > Chordata > Chondrichthyes > Orectolobiformes > Stegostomatidae > Stegostoma > Stegostoma tigrinum. The sequence goes on along the minus strand of NC_081404.1, from coordinate 7,893,586 downwards.
TTCCTCCTTTTACTGCTCAGTATCTCCCCACTTATTGTGCATTCCCTTGCCTTGTTTTCCCTCCCCAATGGCATTACCTTTGACTCCTCCGGATTGAATTCCACTTACCTCTTTTCTACTTGCCTGATAATTCCGTTGATATCTTCCTCCGATCTGTAGCTTTCTCCCTTGCTATCAACCATACAGTTAATTTTTGTTGCATTTGGAAACATGTCTACATATTTAAATTACACATTTAAATCTAAGGGATGTGAACAGCAAGTGACCAACTTACTCTAGTTCTCTTTGCCCATTTTTGAATTTAACTTTCACTGGGATCCCTGGGCTATTCATTTATTGAACTTTCTGCCATGTATGTCCTTGTCAAAAACCTTGGTAAAGTCCGTACAGATGACACACAACATGCTAACCTTATCAACCGCCCTTGTTTCTGTCTCTCAATGTCAAATCAAATTAGTCAGACACCACCTTCCCTTGATAAATCCATGTTGAATGTCCCTTTCCCAATGCTGCCTGCTGCTGTGTTTAGGTTGACTGGCCTGTGATTCCTTCCTCATGTTTTGAAGTTTGAGAAGATTTGTAGCTTGGCTTGTGGATGAGGTTGTTGACTTGCTTGCCGAGCTGGTGTGTTTGGTTCCAGACATGGTTTTTTTTCCCCCACCCTGCAAGGTAATATTGTTTCACCGGAGGCAAATGGACATTGGTGTTCTGTCCTGCTTGTTATTTATCTGCCTTTGTTTGCTGGGGTGGCTGGTATTACTTCCAGTTCTGTTTCTCAGTGGTTTGTGTGTAGGGTCCTGTTCAATGTGTGTGTTAATGGAGTTCCAGTTGGAACGCCAGGCCTCCAGGAATTCCCTGGCGTGTCTCAGCTTGGCTTGTGCTATTATGGATGTGTTGTCACATTGAATTTAGTGTCATTCTTTGTGTCTCAATACACAGACAGTGAGAATTGGTCATGTCTTTTGGTGGCTAGTTGGTGTTCATGTATCTGTATTACCAATTTTCACATCTGATGAACATAAAGGACCCCATACCCACAGCCAATAAAACTAATGTATGTACAAAACACCATGCGACACTGAGAAACAGTGCATAGGCCAAATTGGAAGAAAATGGACTAAAGGATTCACAAGCACCAAGTAGCCACCAAAAGACACATGCCATTCTCACTGGTCACAATACACACAGACAAAGAAGGACACGAATTTGACTGGGACAACACCATCAACAAACATGAAACTGGACCTGATGTACAAACCACTGAAAAACAGAACTGGAAGCAATACTGACCACCCCAGCAAACTGAGGCATATAAATAGCAAGTGGGACAGAACACCGATGCTTCATCGGAGGTACACTGACGATGTTACTTGGCAGATGTTTCATCACCCTGCTATCAAATGCACTGGCTTGGTGAGTAAGTCTGTGACTTCCTCCCTTGTGTCACAGTCCTCTCTCCAACTGTGGCATGTTGGAAAATGGTGGTCAAAGCTTTTGTCACTTCCTCCCCTTTTGTATAGTTTTTAGATGTATTTAAATGTGGGACTAGAGGTTTATCCACTTTCAAAGATCCAGAACCTTTTGCGTCCCATCTTGCTATGTTTATGCTATCCTCTTTTATTTTGCATTGCTCATTAACAAAGTCTGTTTTCCTTTCTCCACCCCCCCCCCCCCCCCATCATAAACTCTTGCACAATATTCATGAAGAACCTTGCTCACATTATCTTCCTCCATGCAAGTGCTTTTTGGTTCCTAATGGGCCCTACCATTGTCTTGAGTTACCTGCTTGAACTTTTGTTACACCTCACTGGGGTAATGCATTGGAAGGTGAGCCTTGCAATTTCTGGAATTGTCACTAAAGATTTTTAGAAAGTATGCAGAATTATATGTACATCCACAAAAACGTGTGTATGGGCAGAGGGAAAGACTGGGAAAGCAGTTCAGTGCTCCCTGTCCACAGGATTTGCTGAGGTGGTTCTTGTGCTGGTCAGAACATTGCTTCTTGATCTTCCTTCTCCAGATACTTTTGATCTATTTGTAGGAGGCACAAGATGACTACTTCCCACTTGTAAAGATCTTTACACCAAATAAAAATTACAGCTTTACAGCAATTGGAAAAAGGAAAGAAATTGGCCATCTGCAGGCATGAGGATGTGTTTTTCTTTTCCCCAAAAAAAACTCTTCCACAAGTCTAATGGTTTCTGCCAAAAGATTAACACCTACAAGCTGTCCAGGCAATCATATTAGTTATTGGTAGACAGAAGGCCTTTGTCATCAATAACTGATCACTAGTCAATATATGCAAGCAATTACATGTTGCAGGCTAAGGCTCCATTCATACACATCGTTTGGCTCCAGGTTGTTTGCAGAATAGTCTTTCTCTACTGCTGGAGCAAGCAGCTGTGTAAACAGCACATGTGCTGTTTATCAAGTTACTTCTAAAATGTGCAGCAATCCTTGGTTTTAAAGACTTTTCCATTTCAGTTCACAATCAAAAATACAGAAAAATAAAAAGATATGGTCTTGCACTTTTACGTAATCAAACCAATTTGAGTTTTCCTTTTTTCTCTTCCATTTTGCCAATCTTTATTCCTGCCCTGTCTTTCCTCTTAGTTTCTTTTATTGCTTTCATCTCTACACTTTGCAGAAAGCCTGGAGGACAATATGTTGAGCCCTTAGTGTTGTGCACAATCATTCCTTTTTTTCTTTTTTAAACCTTGTCTGAATCCGAATGCTAACAGTGTGGAGCTGGATGAACACAGGCCAAGCAGCATCTCTGAGCACAAAAGCTGACGTTTTGGGCCTACACCCTTCATCAGAAAAGGGGGTTGGGGAGAGGGTTCTGAAATAAATAGGGAGAGAGGGGGAGGCAGACCAAAGCTGGATAAAGGAGAGTATAGGTAGGGAGGAGATGGGTCAGTCTGGGGAGGATGGACAGATCAAGGGGGTGGGAATGAGGTTAGTAGGTAGGAAATGAAGCTGTGGCTTGAGGTGGGAGGAGGGGATAGGTGAGAGGAAGAACAGGTTAGGGAGGCAGGGATGAGATGGACTGGTTTTGGAATGCAGTAGGTGGGAGGGGAGATTTTTGAAGCTTGTGAAATCCACATTGATACCATTGGGCTGCAGGGTTCCCACGTGGAATGAGTTGCTGTTCCTGCAACCTTTGGGTAGCACTGTGGCTCTGCAGGAGGCCCAGGATGGACATGTCATCTGAGTAATGGGAGGTACAGTTGTTTATTGCAAACAGAGCGTAGGTGTTCTGCAAAGCAGTACCCAAGTCTCCACTTGGTTTCCCCCATGTAGAGGAAGCCACAACGGGAACAGTGGATCCATGATACTACATTGGCAGATGTGCAGGTGAACATCTGCTTGAGGTGTAAAGTCATCTTGGGGCCTGGGATGGGGGTGAGGGAGGAGGTGTGGGGGGGGGGGGGGGGGGGGGTGGTGGGTGTTAAGTGTATACTTCTGCACTTGCAGGGGAAAGTGCTGGGTGTGGTGGGGTTGGAGTGGAGTGTGAAGCGGACAAGGGAGCCACAGAGTGGTCTCTCCGGAAGGCAGACAAGGGTGGGGAGGGAAAAACTTCTTTGGGGTCGGATTGCAGATGGTGGAAGTATCGGAGGATGATGCGTTGGATCCGGAAGTTGGTGGGGTGGTAGGTGAGGACAAGGGGGGATTCTGTTTTGGTGGTTAGTACAGGGACAGGGTGCGAGGGATGAGTTGCGGGAAATGCAGGAGACTTCAAGGACTCCAACTCCTCCCCCCGCAGTGGTCGAGAATGCCCTCTACCATGTTTCCCGCAACTCATCCCTCACACCCTGTCCCTGTACTAACCACCAAAACAGAATCCCCCCTTGTCCTCACCTACCACCCCACCAACTTCCGGATCCAACGCATCATCCTCCGACACTTCCACCATCTGCAACACCACCTCCCTCACCCCCATCCCAGGCACCAAGATGACTTTCCACATCAAGCAGATGTTCACCTGCACATCTGCTAATGTGGTATACTGGATCCGCTTTACCCGTTGTGACTTCCTCTACATGGGGGAAACCCACAATAAACAACTGCACCTCCAGTCGCAAACCATTTCAACTCCCCTCTCATTCTTTAGATGACATGTCCATCCTGGGCCTCTTGCAGTGCCACAATGATGCCACCAGAAGGCTGCAGGAACAGCAACTCATTCTGCTTGGGAACCCTGCAGCCCAATGGTATCAATGTTCATAAGCTTCAAAATCTCTATCTTCCCCACCTCCCTAACCTGTTCTTTGTCTCACCTATCCCCTCCTCCCACCTCCACTTCCTACCTACTAACCTCATTCTGCCTCCTTTTGACCTGTTCATCCTCCCAGGACTGACCTATCCCCTCCCTACCTCCTCCACCTATACCCTCCTCGCCACCTATCTTCTCCCCTATCCATCTTCGGTCTGCCTCTTTCTCTCCTCCCCCCCCCCCCCCCCCCCCCCCGCTTCCCTATTTATTTCAGAACCCTCTCCCCATCCCCCTCTCTGAAGGGTCTAGGCCCAAACGTCAGCTTTTGTGCTCCTCTGATGCTGCTGTGTTCATCCAGCTCTACGCTTTATCTCTGGATTCTCCAGCATCTGCAGTTTTTCCCATTTTTTTTTTCTGAATCCACGTGCTATTTGGCATGTAGTGATTATTTAGATTTTGGAGCCCTAACTTTTTTTTTGCATGAAAAAAATAGTACCACCACCAACCTTGTATCGTAATCCCGTCATGTTATGGTACGGATCTCAGCAGATGCTGTCAGTGTCTTCCTCTCTGTATATTGACTTTGTTACTAAATGAATCTGTAGGTGGTTACTGTCAGTCAGTTGTATGGAATATAACAGTAGAACAAGAAGATTATAATCTAGATCTGTCACATTAGTGCACATTTGGTGGAAAAAAGTCCAAATATCTGATTCGAAGCCTGACTGTGGTATATGTTAGGTGGCCTAGTTTATAACAAATCACATCACCACCTTGAGGGAAAAGTAATGTATTACTGTTAACATGTATATTTTGATTCCAGGAAATTGGTAGCAATGAATGCATGAGTTGGCTTTTTAACTTGGGAATAATAACTTATATCTACAGGAGGCTCTGTGTCCAATATGTATGCTATGAATGTGGCCCGGTACAAGCTCTTCCCTGAAATTAAAAAACGTGGTCTATGGGATATGCCGAGACTGGCTGTCTTCACCTCTGAAGAAGTGAGTTCTTTGGAAATTTGTCTCATAGCTTGGTCTGTTTCTATGGCCCTTTTTTTTTTGATATAAAATGACTGTCATTTGATTAGCCTCAAAGCTTTGTTTTCTCTCTTTTTTAATATTTCTTCTGCTCTCCGTATAAAACCTAAACCTATCCAGGACTCTCATACTGTTCCACTGCTGAAAAGAGCTTCCCTTAAAGCGCGCTCACTCGCGGGCAGGATAAAAAGGCAAATATTTAGTTCATTTAAGGGATGATTGAGCACTCAAGATGGAAGTCTTTGTCTTTCTCTCTATCTTTCTTGTTTTTGTGATAATGTGATTTTTTTTTTGAACTTTTTTGCCTCTTTGTCCAAACTCCAATTATTTGTTTCTCTGAACCTACGTTTCAGTGTGCTTACAATCCAGGCTCCTTATTGATTCCAACTCTATATTTATCCTTGGCCAAGAGTTCCTTGCCTCACTTATCTTCTGTCTTTGTAATCATTAGATGATAAAACACCATCGTGGTGCCCCTTCTCGCGCAGTATGAGCAGCTCCACTGTGTTGCCTTCTCTTCAAATCTTTAGATTTCCTGAGTGAATGTGTTGAATAATGGAGCATTTGCAATCCCAGGGACAGACAAATCCAAATATCCTTGACCCTTTTAAGTGAAGATATTTGCTTTCATCTCAGTTCTCCAAAGAGCTCCTTTTCTTAGCCTGTTCAGAGATGTCATTACCTGCCTCTGGAGCAGGTGAGGCTACTTCCCTTGTCACCCCTTCAGCATGCATTTATCATGAGGACAATTACTTTTTGGAATGAAGGGCATATATGGGAGTATTAATATGCAGAGAGTTGGGTGTGCAGGTCCACTGATTTTTACTGAAAGTGGCAGTGCAGGTAGATGAGGTAGTAAAGAAGGCCTATGGCATGGTTGCCTTCATTGGGAGGCACAGTGAGTATAACAATAGGCAAGTTATACTGCAGTTTTATAGAACTTCATGTTCTGAACATGGCCTAATTAATGTGCAAGTTTGGTCACCATAACCACCAGAAGGTTGTGGATACTTTGGAGAGGGTACAGAAAATCTTTATCAAGATGTTGCCTGGTATGGGGGGGGGAAATTAGCTAGGAAGAAAAGTTGCACAGACTGTGGGTTTGTTTTCTGTGGAATGCAAGAGGTTGATGGGCAACCTGGTAGAAGTTTAGAAGATTGCAAATGACGTGGGTAGCATGGAAAGTATGAGACATTTTTTTCAGTGTGGAGGGATCAATTACTAGGAACACAGGTTTGGGGGGGGGGGGGGGGGGGTGTGGAGAAGGGGTGAGTACAGATGGTGGTGTGGAGGGGATGCCTGAAAGGGATGTGCGAGGCATGCTTTTCACAAAAATGGTGGTGAGTGCCTGGAACATCCTGCCAAAGGAGGTGTGAAAGCAGATACAATATCAGCATTCAAGAAGCACCTGGATAAATCCTTGAATAGGAAGGAAATAGAGGGATAGGGATCCTGTCAGTGAAGAGAGTTTTAGTATGGGTGGGTAAAGTGTGTCTGTGCAGGAGGGCTGAGGGTCCTGTTCCTGTGCTGTATTGTCCTTTTTGTTCTGATATGTGGCTCCAGTAACAATCCAGTTTTACATTTATACTTTTAGGACTAGAGTTTCTCCAACAAATGCCATTGAGTACCACCTCATGTCATCTGTTCCTACTTGGATCATGACAGCAGGATCTGTTCCAAGCTTGCTTGAGTTCAGCAGAGAGCTTCTTTGCACTGGTAGCAGGCAAATAGCAATTTTTTTGGCTTGGAGCTCCTGACATTTTTTTTGCTTCAGGCAACAATACCTGTCTCCCTGATGAATGACCCTGACCCTTGTAACTGCCTGACTCTGTCTCCCTGTTTGTCCCTGACCACAGCCCAGCAGTAAATTTTCTACTGCACCCAAGGGATGCAATTGCCGTTTTAAAAAAAAACCCAACTGTTAGGTATGTCATCCATCAACATCTTGCCCAATGCCCTACAATGTGTCTGAAATTTGGATTCTAGCTCAGCAACTGAGCCCAAATTCCTCCTAGCTACAGACCACCTCAATAGATTTTGTCGGGGGGGGGGGGGGGGGAGAGGAGAGAGGAGAGGAGTGGGATGCTTTTAACAAATTTCAATGTTTCATTTAATGGCACATCACCTGTGTATCAATTAATTACTTTTTTGTTTTTTTAAAATTTATAATTCAGTGAAGTACAGCAAAACTTGTTTTTCACCAGGCACCTTATGAACTAGCTCACTTGATAAACTAGCAAAAAATTATATATCTCAAATACCCTGAAGTGTACTGTATTATTTTCTGTCCACTTATGATAAATCTAAACCTAACCTCAATGTAAGCTTTCTGGTTGATCAATTGAATGGCCACACAAAATATCAACAGTTTTGTCAATCTCTCCTCAAATATTGCAATATCAAGGTAGCTAGTTGAGGGTGTGAGTGAGAAGCCACCATGCCAGTAAGTTTTATTTTAAGACAAGGTTGCGTTATTATTTGTGATTTTATGCTATAATAAAGTGTGTGTATACTCCCTGCATTAGTTTGTTACTTAGTGTGTTTATTTACCTTCTTTATGTGGACCTCCATAATCTGGAATATTTGATCAACTGGTACAGTCCTGGCCCTGTAGGTACTGGATAACAATGTTTACTGTAATATCCAGTTCATTTCCTGCACAAATGATAAGCCCTCTTGGCTGCTACGAGAGTTTTGAGAGAGAATACAAAGCAACCTGTCGTTTCTTCTCTCCTTGTATCAAATTTCCATTTGCATCAAATTCCTGACTCCTCCTCCTCCTTCCCCCCCCCCCCCCCCCCCCGCCACAAAGCTCTCTTAATCAGTACTTTTGCCTTCTGAATTTGAAGGATAGCTCTTCCTTGTTTATCATCTCTTTAGCAAAGTGCCTGCTACCTCAGTGACACTGCCAAGCCTTCCTTCAACAGTAGGTCTTAGTTTTGTTTTCTATTAATAGTGCTTTAGAAGACCACCTTTTTAATGCTATCATGCCATAAAATTGCATAAAATAATGAACTGCACTATCTTCATTCACAGTGCCATTATTCTGTGACTAAAGGAGCTGCGTTCCAGGGTCTGGGCACAGACAATGTCTATTTGGTAAAAGCTGATGAACGGTAAGTCACGGGGTGTGGCGTTAGCTCCTAAGTAACTGCCTCCCTCGTACGTGGAGGAACATAAGTATTCTGTTTCAAACCTCCCACTTTACAAGCTGTCCTTCCACCACAGAATTGAAACAAGAACTTGTACTTTTTAACACTGAGAAATGTCCTAAAGCATTTCACAAGTCCTATCCCTATGAGAAGAAAGGATATTGGGACAAGTGACTTGCAGCTTCTTCAAAGAGAAGCCACTCCTTTTTAGAATTCACTTCTCTGAGGATCTCCAATTGTGGAGCTCCGTCTGTATGTTTTACAGACGCTTTAAAACCAAAAGTTGGTTACGCTTGCTTTTCTTCCATGCTATGCTTTCCAACCTTCGTGTTCTCCTGCACTGCTGTGCTATCCCAACCTCAGCGTTTTGATTTTGTGGAGTTGTGCCTCAAGTTCTAGGCTTCAGTGTCTTTCATAACCTGCTGAAGTGGTGTGTGTGCGTGCGCTTAACCATAATGTTCACTACAAATTTAAGTTTGTTCTGAAGTCTCCTATGCTGTACTATGGGGAGATTATGTATCCCTTTTCCAAGTGATTTCACGTCTGAACATTGAGGAATCATCAATTGGAAGGTGGGAGACAGTGGAGTAATGATGATTTTTGCTGGACTAGTAATCCAGAGGGAACAAAAACAGAAGTTGCTGCAAAAGCTCAGTAGGTCTGGCAACATCTGTGAAGAAAAATGAGTTAATGTTTCAGGTCTGGTGATCCTCAGAACTGGACCTGAAACATTTTAACACTTTTTTTTTGTTTTTCTCTTCACAGATGCTGTCAGACCTGAGCTTTTCTAGCAGCTCTGTTTTTGTTCCTGATTTACAGCATCTGCAGTTCTTTTTGGTTTTATTTAGTAGTCCAGAGGCCCAGACTAATACTCTGCATACGTGACTTCAAATCTTATGACTGCTGATGGATTTTAAATTAATGAAGCTCTACAATTTAAATGTTACTCTGATAGCTGGTGACAACTATCACTGATTATTGTGAAAACCCAGCTTAGTCACTTTTTTTGTCCTTTTGGGAAGGAAATTTTCCATCCTTGCCTGGTCTGGCTGACATGTGATGCCGTCCCACAGCAATGTGGTTGACTGTTAACTGCCCTCTGAAATGCTCTACCAAGCCATTCCGTTTGAAGGCTTTTGGGGACAAGCAATAAATGCTGTGTGAGGGGAAGCATGTTCACTTGCAACAGTTCGAGCATCAAAACCTGCAGCTTGGTGAGGGCATGTCTTATTTCCAGAGGTGCCATCTTTTGGATCAGAAGTAAGTTGCAGCCTCCAGTTCTTTGTGATTTATGTAGAAGATTACTGTTTTGAGTGGGGAGGGTGCATGATATTCTGGGCAATGTTTATCCCTCAATCAACAGCATACATATATTATCTGGTCCCTGTCTAAATGCAATTATTTGTTCTCCTTTCTCCCTTTTGAGGGCCAAATGGGATCTTGGTTTGTCCTGTGTGAACAACAGAATCTGACAGTGCTGTGGTAGAACAACAGCATAGATTGTATGCGTCAGACTCTGAAATGGTTCTTAAACCCAATGACTTTTGAGGGCATGTGCTATCCACTGAGTCTTGTCTTTTATGTCCACCAACCCTTTCGCTTAAGGAAATGGTGTATTATGCAATAGTTAAAACAGTACTTTTTTTGTGTAGTCACTTGGTAGTACAATACTTGAGTTGATTTTGGGGGGAGTTGGGGTGGGAGATGCGAGACCACATTTTTTTGTCTCGCATGTCTCGAGGTATTTGCAACAATGCCACAATGCCAATGTGAATGGGAAGAATGTTTATACTGTTTGAGAGGAGAGTCTTGTTGATCGGAAATTGGACTCTGGTAAGAGGTGATTTGAAGGCAGTGCATGAGTGAGCTTCTGGCTCACATCAACAAGCTTAGCAGTTGACAGTGGGATATCTGAACAATTCTTAAAATGACCACTTTTTGTTTTGTGTTAACATTTGAATAGGGGCAGGATGATTTCAGAAGAACTAGAAAAGCAAATTTGTGCAGCAAAGTCTAAGGTAGGTTCCACTTGCATTAAATGGGCCATGGTGGTTTATTTTGTTTTTGTGTCTGATCTCTTCCCACCCCATTTCCCTTGTTTCCTGACATCTGGGTTCTACATGTCTTGCCCGATTTTTGTCCATCTCCCTGGTATGAGTGTAGAGGGATTTCTGATGTACCCGTGAGTACTGAAGCCACTGGTGACTACTTCTGAAATCAGCACAGATGGGGAGGTGGGGGTGGTGGTATTCTGAAAAGAAAGAAGCCAGTGAAATGTGGCAAATATACTGATGTTTTGAGTTGCTGAGTTCTATCCTCTTTCCTTGTCAAACAATTGAACAAATTCCCTTTTTCAGTGGCATTTTTATTCTCTTGCCTACAATCCATGTTTCTTTAATGTCCAGTGAGTGTTTTGTGGTAATTAAATACTCCCAGATGTTTGGAGTGCTGAGTCTAGCAATGTGGGATTGACATCAATGATTAGGGCTCCTACAGTGACATTAAAACACCGATTTGAACTGTGTGGGGGCAGTCTCATGTGTACAGTGTTCATGTTTCTCTGGTATTGTGAAATTCACCAGCTGTTAGTGAGGTGCGCACACACACTACAGTAGCAGGGACCCCAATAGTTTTGACAAGTCACTGCTACTCCAAGGTAATTTTTGCTGTAGCTTGTTTGGTATTCTTGACCGACACCCCCCCCCAACCCCCATCCTTTTTTCTCTTGATTTCAGGGAGTGGTTCCGTTCCTTGTGAGTGCTACAGCTGGAACAACTGTCTTTGGAGCGTTCGATCCTCTGCCAGAAATTGCAGATATCTGTGAAAAGTATGGAATCTGGCTTCATGTTGATGTAAGTAGGATGACTGAACCAGTGTTTACTGCTGGATTCTGAAACATATTCATTTATTCACTATTTCTGGTATTTTAAGTGAGTTGGGAACGTTCCCTGTATGACCAACCTGATTTTGACCAGTTGTATTTTGTCAGGGGTCTTAGACCAAATCTCCTGGGTGAATGGAGAGAGCAGTTGATGGGTTATGTTCCACAGATCTTGCCAGCAAATTCCATTTGTGGATTTTTTGGATGAAAGTGGTGGGAAAATGAAGTCTCTCTCAAAATGAGACATGAGTGGATTCTGGGATAATGTACTATTTATTTGTCATTGAAGGAACATTGGGCACAAGTAGTGTCCATGCATTCCTAGCCATCTAGTGTTGCAATAGGGTGCAGTAGTTTTAGGATGTGGCAGGCATTCACAGGTTAACTAGTTGATTTTGCCCAACGCAAGAATGATAGCAATAAGTGCAAATCCACCTCCCCCTGCCCCCAATATTTCTTTGCGTGTGCATTTTAGATGCATTACAACTGCCTCCAGTGAAGTCTTTTTTCAATGCAAGTCTTAAAATAGAGGACATCACATTCTAAGGCTCTACATATTTCACCCTTGTTGCTAATCTCCGTTGACTTTGTATGCACTCAGTACTTCACCCGCATCTTTTGTGCGGAATACCGAAGTGAGCAAATTATCTCTGCAACTTGAAGATGGTTTATTTTTATTTCTCTCCAATTGTTATCCTCTGCCAATAATACAATACTTGGCTAACACTGAATTTTTTTGTTGTAAATTTTCTGAAGCAACGTCTGGTTTAGTTTGGGATGGGGGTGTTGGGGAACGCAATATGGTAACACTGAAGATCCACTGATCTTTTTGTGCGCCCCCTTCTGAGCGCCCCCCCCCCCCCCCCAACACAAAATTTTGCCTCATGCTCAAAATATTTCTGATCCAATCTCTTGATGCGTCACTTTTGACACGAGATTTTTGAACTCAGACCTTCTGGTCCAGAGGTAAAATGACCACTTTGCTGCGGGAGCCTTTCCTTTATTATGATCACTGTTTAAACTTTGTTTTTGCTTATTTCATAAAAGGTTTACTTGTAGCATTGAAACTGACTGTGTGTACTTTGTAAGCTGCAGTGTGCCTCTTCATATGGAATTACAACTAGTTATTACTACCTGCTTTATTTTTACTCTTTTCATAATGATCTTGCATTGATCCATACTATGTGGTGAACAAAGGGAATACTCTGAACAATCTGTTCTGCAGCCTCAATGAGTTGAAGTGCAGGTACTCTCCTGTACTTAAACCTAACTGAACCCCCCCCCCCCCCCCCCCCCCAACAGTTTTAGTCTGTGCCTGCTTGATCAAGAGGTATAGGCAACATGAGCCAAAGGTAATAAAACGTGAGGCTGGATGAACACAGCAGGCCAAGCAGCATCTCAGGAGCACAAAAGCTGACGTTTCGGGCCTAGACCCTTCAGAGAGGGGGATGGGGTGAGGGTTCTGGAATAAATGGGAAGAGAGGGGGAGGCGGACCGAAGACGGAGACAAAAGATAGGTGGGGAGGGGATAGGTCAGTCCAAGGAAGACGGACAGGTCAAGGAGGTGGGATGAGGTAGGTGGGAGGAAGGGGTGGGTAGGAGGAAGAACAGGTTAGGGAGGCAGAGACAGGTTGGACTGGTTTTGGGATGCAGTGGGTGGTGGGGGCAAGAGCTGGGCTGGTTGTGTGGTGCAGTGGGGGGAGGGGACGAACTGGGCTGGTTAGGGATGCGGTGGGGGAAGGGGAGATTTTGAAGCTCGAAGTCCACGTTGATACCATTAGGCTGCAGGGTTCCCAGGCGGAATATGAGTTACTGTTCCTGCAACCTTCGGGTGGCATCATTGTGGCACTGCAGGAGGCCCATGATGGACATGTCATCTAGAGAATGGGAGGGGGAGTGGAAATGGTTTGCGACTGGGAGGTGCAGTTGTTTGTTGCGAACCGAGCGGAGGTGTTCTGCAAAGCGGTCCCCGAGCCTCCGCAGAACCAAAGGCTCTGTTTAGATTTGAATATTTAAAACTTTGGAGAATGTCAGTGTCACTGGCTGGGCCCATCCTTTGTTCTTCAGAAGGTAGTGCTGAGCTGTCTTTAGATATGACCACAACACTGTTAGGGAGGGAGTGTCAAGATTTTTGACCCAGTGACTTGGAAGGAATTTTTGTCTGTCTTTTGTTGAAATTCGTTCATGGGATGTGGGTGTTGCTGGCTTGGCCAACATTTATTACCCTGGCTGCATTTGGGAAGGGATGGAGTGATGCTACCTTGAACTACAGTCCACGTTCGGTAGCTGGATCCACAATGCCTCTAGGGAAGGAATTCTAAGATTTTTGACCCAGCAACAGGAACACCAATATATTTCCAAGGCAGGATGATGAGTGGCTTCAAGGGGAACTTGCAGATTGCAGTGTTTTCCGTTTATCTGCTGCCCTCCACCTTCTACATGGTGGTCTATTGTGGGTTTGAAAGGTGCTGTTTAAAGATCTAGTTTTAGGTAAACTAGTCTTCTTGACTGTGTAAAGTGCTCCTTACTAACCTCTAGGGATTAGTGCCTCATTGGGACAGCTGTCTCAGACTAGTCTAGCAACAGCCTGACACAGTTACATCATACTTTTACAGACAATAAGTCACCACATCACCATAAAATGAAAAACTGTGGATGCTGGAAATCTGAAATGAAAACAGAAACTGCTGGGTTAAGCTTTGGTTTTGGTTCCATGCCAGCCATCTCCCATCCTCCTCGAGGTAACCCTTGCACACCTACCCCACTTTTGCCCCGAAGACGGAGCTGAAATGTGAAGCTGCCAAACGCTTGAGAGAAAAGGCAAGCAACCTCTTACAGAATGGGGCCAACTTGTTGTGTCATAATCTGTGGTGTTGGAGTAAACCAATTCCCAGGATCAACACTTCATGACTGGGGGAGCTTTGGTTGAAAGCAGTTGGTGCTAGTCATTGACTTACATCGTCTACATACATAGGTGTGTGCACAACATGTTAATTCTGACAGTGACTGAACTCAGCATTTTAACTGTGTTCTTCTCTATAGATGCTGCCAGACTTGCTGAGTTCTCCAGCATTTTGCTTTTTTGGTTTCAGATTTACAGCATCCGCAGTTCTCTTTTTTAAATCTTAATTATGTCACTGGTCACCTTTTGGAAGTTACGGTTTGATGCTGTCCCCTGTTCAGCTGTCAAGGGTGTGAATGCCTTTTTGAAGGCTCTTGCCTTTTGCAGTTTCACTCACTCACTCTCCTCTCTCCATCTAATAGGCAGCCTGGGGCGGAAGTGCCCTCATCTCCAGGAAACACTGTGATTTGCTGACTGGAATCGAGAGGTGCGAACTGCAATTCAATGATCAGTAGGATGCTTTCTACGCTTTCTCTGTTTTCTAGAGGGTACATTTTATTACAAGACATGTATGATGTGGTTGCATCTATGTCCAAGACTTTTCATTTTGTTGTAGTCTGTTCTTAAGTGGAAAATGCTTTTCCTCTGCCAGCAGTTTGTGGGCAAGGCTAACCACTTAATGAGCGATCACATTCTCGTACTGTTTGCTGCTAAAGCATTTTTAAGATAGCAATGATTTCTGCTGAATGTATGTAGACGCTGAACTAAACTTGTGGTCACAGTGATAATTAGTGTTTATTGTCAGATAGGTTGGACACATGGCTAAAATACAGTTTAAAAACTTTAATGAACACAGCAGGCCAAGCAGCATCTCAGGAGCACAAAAGCTGACGTTTCGGGCCTAGACCCTTCATCAGAGAGGGGGATGGGGAGAGGGAGCTGGAATAAATAGGGAGAGAGGGGGAGGCGGACTGAAGATGGAGAGTAAAGAAGATAGGTGGAGAGAGTATAGGTAGGGAGGGGATAGGTCAGTCCAGGAAGATGGACAGGTCAAGGAGGTGGGATGAGGTTAGTAGGTAGCTGGGGGTGCGGCTTGGTGTGGGAGGAAGGGATGGGTGAGAGGAAGAACCGGTTAGGGAGGCAGAACAGGTTGGACTGGTTTTTGGGATGCAGTGGGTGGGGTGGGGGGGGGAAAGAGCTGGGCTGGTTGTGTGGTGCAGTGGGGGGAGGGGGCAAACTAGGCTGGTTTAGGGATGCAGTAGGGAAGGGGAGATCCCTAAAGACCCAGCCCTAGTTTGTCCCCTCCCCCCACTGCACCACACAACCAGCCCAGCTCTTCGCCGCCCCCCCCCCCCCCCCCCCCCCCCCCCCCCCCCACCCACCCACCCACCCACCCACCCACTGCATCCCAAAACCAGTCCAACCTGTCTCTGCCTCCCTAACCGGTTCTTCCTCTCACCCATCCCTTCCTCCCACACCAAGCCGCACCCCCAGCTACCTACTAACCTCATCCCACCTCCTTGACCTGTCCGTCTTCCCTGGACTGACCTATCCCCTCCCTACCTATACTCTCTCCACCTATCTTCTGATGAAGGGTCTAGGCCCGAAATGTCAGCTTTTGTGCTCCTGAGATGCTGCTTGGCCTGCTGTGTTCATCCAGCCTCACATTTTATTATCTTGGAATTCTCCAGCATCTGCAGTTCCCATTATCTCTTAAAAACTTTAATGTTACTTTTTAAACAGATGTTAAGTGTGCCACTTATGTTATGTTATGCTCCAATTTCTTGAGACTGCAATTAGAAGGATATTTGGCATGTGTGTGAATACTCAGACACTTTACTGCAGAAGTGCCTAGGTTTGTAAGTAAACTGTGGTTAGGTCTGCTTTTTGGCATTATTGGGGGAGGGGGTAGAAATTTAGTGTTCAGGTGTTGGACAGAGCAAAGAAAATGAGCAATGTAAATTCCAAGAATGGTGTGGAAATAACAAAGGAAACACTAAAAAATGTATACCACTTGGGAAGCATGCTAACTGGATAGTTGACTTTGGCTGAGGCATTGCCATGGGTACAACAGTGCCTCCCCAAACAGTCTGGTAATTTGCAGAAAGTGCAGGACTCTAGCATATTCCTCTTGAATGAGCATTAATGGGCCACATTACAAGCTTGACTGGCTATCTTAAATTGGTTGTTAGTGTAGCTGATGGTGCAGTCAGGATTGTTCAACTGTTTCCCAATCACAGTCCTATCTAGTGATACAGCCTTGTTTGTTTTTTTTGGGTTTTGCATGTGCAGGTTGAGTGTGGTCATAAAGTTACGAACAACTAAACAATCAAACTGTGTTGAATGCAATCTGCCACTTGAGGATGTACAGCTTAGATACCTGACATTGCGTTTGCATTGAAGTCATGAGGATTTGGTTTCTGTCTTCAAAGTGACATTTGACCTGTTGTGCCAAATAATCGTTCCTGTGTTCTACTTCCCGAGATCTGTGTCTCTTTGCCATTCTTTATTGTCTGTGGCCTAACCTAGGGTTGTATTCTGTAGTCAGTAGTAACAAGGGTGCTGCTTCTGAATGAGAGGCCTGGCCTATGTTACTATCTGCCACCTTGGCTACAAAGTGGTGTTGTTTTGTGAAAAATGAAGGGGAGTTAACATTTTTTTCTCTAATACTTGGCTTTAAAGGGCCTGTGAATGGTGGGGATACTGAAATAAAACTCCAATTTGAGCAGTTAAGTCCCTACTTGGAGGTAACATGAGGGGAGTGTTAGCTTGAATGGTGCCTGTTTCACCAGGATGGAGAGTGATCCTAGATAATAAAATGAGGCTGGATGAACACAGCAGGCCCCGCAGCATCTCAGGAGCAGAAAAGCTGACATTTTGGGCCTAGACCCTTCATCAGAGGGGGATGGGGATGGGGAGGGGGAACTGGAATAAATAGGGAGACGGGGGGAGGTGGACCGAAGATGGAGAAGAGAGTATAGGTAGGGAGGGGGATAGGTCGGTCCAGGGAAGACCAACAGGTCAAGGAGGTGGGATGAGGTTAGTAGGTAGGAGATGGAGGTGTGGCTTGGGGTGGGAGGAAGGGATGGGTGAGAGGGGGAACAAGTTAGGGAGGCAGAGACAGGCTGGACTGGTTTTGGGATGCGGTGGGGGAGGGGATGAACTGGGCTGGTTTTGGGATGCGGTGGGGGAAGGGGAGACTTTAGAGCTGGTCAAGTCCACATTGATTCCATTGGGCTGCAGGGTTCCCAAGCAGAATATGAGTTGCTGTTCCTGCAACCTTCAGGTGGCATCATTGTGGCACTGCAGGAGGCCCATGATGGACATGTCATCTAGAGAATGGGAGGGGGGAGTGGAAATGGTTCGCGACTGGGAGGTGCAGTTGTTTATTGCGAACCGAGTGTAGGTGTTCTGCAAAGCGGTCCCCAAGCCTCCGCTTGGTTTCCCCAATATCGAGGAAGCCACAACGGGTACAATGGATACAGTATACCACGTTGGCAGATGTGCAGGTGAACATCTGCTTAATGTGGCAAGTCATCTTGGGGCCTGGAATGGGGTGAGGGAGGAGGTGTGGGGGCAAGTGTAGCACTCCCTGTGGTTGCAGGGGAAGGTGCCAGTTGTGGTGGGGTTGGAGGGGAATGTAGTGCGGACAAGGGAGTCACGGAGAGAGTGGTCTCTCCCGAAGGCAAACAAGGGTGTGGATGGAAAAATGTCTTGGGTGGTGGGGTCGGATTGTAGATGGTGGAAGTTTCGGAGGATGATGCGTTGTATCTGGAGGTTCGTGGGGTGGTGTGTGAGAACAAGGGGATCCTCTTTGGGTGGATGTGGTGGGGGCAGGGTGTGAGGGATGTGTTGCGGGAGATGTGGTCAAGGGCGTTCTCGACCACTCTGGGGGGTGGGGTGAGTTGCGGTCCTTGAAGAACTTGGACATCTGGGATGTGTGGGAGTGGAATGCCTCATCGTGGAGGCGGAGGAATTGGGAATAGGGGATTGAATTTTTGCAGGAGGGTGGGAGGAGGTGTATTCTAGGTTGCTGTGGGAGTCGGTGGGCTTGAAATGGACATCAGTTACAAGCTGGTTGCCTGAGATGGAGACTGAGGCGTCCAGGAAGGTGAGGGATGTGCTGGAGATGGCCCAGGTGAACTGAAGGTTGGGGTGGAAGGTGTTGAAGTGGATGATCCCATTATCACTGGAGAGTGATCCTACCCCTTCCTTACACCATGCCCCTTTTTTAAACATTTGGGTACTATTTTTAGTGCACTTCCAACACCTGTTTTTAATGGATTCCAAGCTGAGGACCCACCAATGTGCTGACCTTTTAATCAACCGCTTGCTTTTCTTCTCTTTCTCCCCCCACTTAGGGCTGACTCTGTTGCCTGGAACCCTCACAAGATGCTGATGGCAGGGCTGCAGTGCTCTGCCTTTCTGCTCAAAGACAACACTGTGAGTGGAAATAATGGAATTATCTGGGCACAAAAAGGTTGTTGTTTTTTGACATGACCAGCTCCCATTGGTGCTGATGGCACTTGGGCTCCAGTTCTAGGGGCACTGGTTTGCCCCCCCCATCCCCTCCCCCACCTTACCAATTTTTGTGGTCCTTCTTGATGCTTGTTTGCCTCCAAACCATGAACATTTGGCAGGCTGTTCGAGCAGTGGATAGTGCAATGTTGAGCCACTCATGTTTTCAGTGATTTTTGAAGTTGTGCATGTTCCAGGAATCATAACTGGATTTCAGTTGCAGCACAGCTTACACATCATACCTGCGGCTGTGGTTTCAATATAGCACCCATTTAGGCAGTTAGCCACTGTCTCAAGCACCTTGTGATGAGCTTGCTGTGTGCAAATTACCTTTGTCATGTTTCTCTAGTTATAATGGTGTTGACACTTCAAACAGACTTTTGACTGTAAAGCATTGCAGGATCGCATGAAAGGTGGTATACAAACCTCTAGTCACTATATACTCCAACCATCACCTCTGTAGCTCACCTCAGTTAACCTGCCTGTGCCTCTTCTCCTTGGTTTGCCTTCTCCGTCACTTTCTATTGCTAAATCTAGATACAGTACATTACGGTCTGACTCTTCATTTAGGTCATCTTGTATAAGATTACAATTAATTGAGGCACCAGCACTGACTCTCTTTAAAATACCCCATTTATCCTTACTCTCTACTTCCTATTTGTTAACCAATTATCTATCCTGAGTCTTTAGCTTGTATATCAATTTTTGTTTTGCCACCATGCCAAATGCTTTTGGAAAAGGAAGTATGTGACAACTGCTAATTCCTCTCTTACCTAGCCAGCCAGTTACATTCTCAGAAAAAATAATGTCAACTTCCAGTCTCCTGAGACCATTCTAGAATCTAACATTTTCTGGTTTGTTTTTTTGTCATCTTCCTTTTTTTTTAGTTTAAAGGCTAATCATCCATTTGTGATTATTGCAATACAGTGTTGCACTGAACTGAGACTCCATGAAGGGAAATTATTTTCAAACTCCTTGTGCTGCCATATTACGTACTGGATACTTGGAGTAAAGCCTCCTCTATACTCCCAGGATATAGACAGCATGGGGTTAGATACAAAGTAAATCTCTACACTATCCCCTTTAAACACTGTCAGGGACAGCATGGGGTGAGATACGTCCTTTGCAATGTTACCATGCATCCAGTTTCTTTTGAGGCTTTCTGTAGGGTTTGCTGCTCTCGCTCCTTATCACATTTGATATTTGTGCTTTTTTTAATGGCCCCAAGATGGCTTTTGCATGGGTCTCCATACAAGTGACCAAATTAGGGGACCTTTGCATTTCAGTTCAAGATGACCCCTGGGCCTCCTATGTGAAGGAGTATTTTAAGCTGTTACCTCCCCTGTAATGTGCTTTTTGGTTGTGTGGAGTGCTGCTGCTTGGAATATGGGATCAAGACCAGTAGGTGGAATTGGAACTGTTCGCTAATTTTTTTTGAAGGAATGTTGAAGGAAAAACAATTAACAATTTAATTGGTCAATAACCTAATACTCTTATTTCTAGAAGAGAACTGTGTGCTGTGGCTGTACCCTTTTTGCCCAACTTTTTGTGAATTGTCTGTCTGTCTCTTTTCCAGGGTCTCCTGAAGACTTGTCACTCAGCCAATGCCAGCTATCTTTTCCAGCAAGACAAGTTCTACAATGTCTGTTATGATACAGGTGACCAGTCGCTGCAGTGTGGCCGGAAAGTGGATTGCCTCAAGCTATGGCTGATGTGGAAAGCTATTGGTACTCTAGGCCTGGAGAAAAGGGTTGACCGTGCCTTTGCCTGCACTAGGTTTGTATTAGGACTACGACCTTGCCCACCTAGAATTTGGCATCACCCTTTCAAAATAAGGGGACCACATGTTAAAGACATCAGAATGTTTCTGAGGGTGCTGCCTTCCTTTTAAAAGGCTGCGAAAGCAGAGTCCTTGCATACCTTTGTCGGGCATCAGTCGATTTTGATCCTTGACAAATGAGCAAGTGGAAAGTTGTAGTTGGCAGGGAATGGGAAGTAATCTGATCAGCCATGATCTGCTTGACTAGAAGAACAGGCTTGAGGGACTAAGTAGCTTACTCCTCCTAACTGTTATGTTTTTACATGTCCAAACTTGACAAATGTTCTCTATCCTTTTTGTTTTCAAAACCCTCCATGGCCTCTTGCCCCCACCCCCTGTATTTCCTCCTGCCTTTTGATTCTTTGTGATTATCTGTGCTCCTCCAATTCAGACCTCTGTTTTTTGAATGTCTCTGATTTCTGTTGCTCTGCCATTTGATGGCTGTGCCTCCTGGTGCTGAGGCCCAAAACCCTGAAACTATCCACCGAAACTGACTTCGCTGTTTAAATGAGCTTTTGAATACCAGTCCTA
Source organism: Stegostoma tigrinum (assembly GCF_030684315.1). Taxonomy (NCBI): domain Eukaryota; kingdom Metazoa; phylum Chordata; class Chondrichthyes; order Orectolobiformes; family Stegostomatidae; genus Stegostoma; species Stegostoma tigrinum. Next base: position 7,872,587 of record NC_081404.1, on the reverse strand, counting down.
GTATCTCTGGTGTCAAACTTGGCTTGATGCTATTATAAAGAGACTTGGGTACTTTATTATATTTAACTGTGTTAGAATGAGGGGTGATTGGAGGTTGGAAGATAACCATGTCAGAAACCCTTAATCTGTTAAAGACAAGACTTAGATATGTTCTTGAGATACCATCACTCTAGTTGTCCAGCTATCAATCTTCTAGCTCTTGGTCCAAAGCCATCTAATCAGTCAGGATGCAATGGACTAAATTGCTCCCTGATCTATAAATTTCTACAGTTCAACATTGCTATGTAAATATAAGTTGTCACTTGGTTTTGGTTAGAGCTCATTTGGCTGTCCACCGTTGTACATAGGCTTAGGATTGTGGGCACTGATTGGAACTTCCAAATGCTATGAGAAAACAAACTATTAGCTACCTGAATTCTAATGGCTGGCAAACTAAGGTCAACTAAGAGTAGCTCACTGGCTGCCAACTCTAATGTTAGAAATTGATAGTTTAGCTTCTGTTTGCCCATGAAGATGCTGCCTTTTGGTTGTGGTCTAATGCCGCTGCACTCTTGGAATGTCAGCCCTCCAATGTTTGAACCAATAAGATCAGGAACTGAGTGACCCTGGTGGAACCCAAACCCCAAATCAGTGAACAGGTTATTGCTCAGCAAATGCTATTTGTTACACCTCACTGGAGTAGCATGCTTTAAAAAATCAAGCCCTGTTATTTCTGTAATTGTCACAAAAATTAAAGATTTCAAAAAGTACACAATTTACCAATTTCTGTCTTTTGGACTCTGATAGACAGGACAGCCCAAGTTTCTGTATTTAACCAGAATGACTATTGATTCTAACTGCAGATAAATAATTATAAAAATTTAGCACATAACTTTACTAGATAAAATGCTAACTCCCTTAAACCATCATTGCGTGCACACATAGAGAGGAGGGACAGAAACATGAGTGTTATGGAAAGATTGTGTGTGAAATGAACTTCCTAAGTGGTGGATGCAGATACAATCTTTAAAAGACATTTGGGTAAGTACATGACTAGGTGATGCATCTTAAGCAGGAAAGCTGATGTTTTGGGCCTAGATCTTTCATCAGAAATTGGGGAGGGGAAGGGGGTTCTGAATAAATAGGGAGAGAGGGGGAGGCGGATCAAAGATGGATAGAGGAGAATCCAAGACAACAAAGTGTGGAGCTGGATGAACACAGCAGGCCAAGCAGCATCCTAGGAGCAAAGTTGGGTGGAGAGGAGCCAGTCAAGTCAGGTGGGGATGGAGCCAGTAAAGGTGAGTGTAGGTGGGGATTGGTCAGTCCCGGGAGGATGGACATGTCAAGGGGGCAGGATGAGGTTAGGTGGCAGATGGGGATGCGGCGGAAGGAGGGGATAGGTGAGAGGAAGAACAGGTTAGGGAGGTAGGGACGAGCTGGGCTGGTTTTGGGTTGTGGTAGGGGGAGGGGAGATTTCGAAGCTTGTGAAATCCACATTGATACCATTGGGCTGCAGGGTTCCCACGTGGAATGAGTTGCAACCTGTGGGTGGCATTGTTGTGGCACTGCAGGAGCCCCAGGATGGACATGTCGTCTGAGGAATAGGAGGGGGAGTTGAAATGGTTCACGACTGGGAGGTGCAGTTGTTTAGTGCAAACTAAGTGTAGGTGTTCCGCAAAGCACCTTTTTTTTTTCTCCCCTTCTCTCAAGCCTCTGCTTGGTTTCCCCGACGTGGAGGAGGCTACAGTGGATGCAGTATACCACATTAGCAGATGTGCAGGTGAACACCTTGATGTGGAAAGTCTTGTTGGGGCCTAGGATGGGGGTGAGGGGTGGGTCGGGGGGGAGGGGAGGTGGTGTGGGGGCAGTTAAAGCAGTTCCTGCTGTTGCAGGGAAAAGTGCCAGGTGTGGTAGGGCTGGAGGGGAGTGTGGAGCTGAAAAGGGAGTCACTGAGAGAGTGGTGTCTTTGGAAAGCAGACAAGGGTGGGAAGGGGAAAAATGTCTTTTGTGGTGGGGTCAGATTGCAGATGGTGGAAGCGTCAGGATGATGTGTTGTATCCGGAGGCTGGTGGGGTGGTATGTGAGGATGAGGGGGATTTCTTGTTGGGACAAAGTCTGAGGAATGAGTTGTGGGAGACATGGTTTGTGGGGGGGGGGGGGGAGACAGAGATTTGTGGTCCTTTGAAAAATGAGGACATCTGAGAATGTAGGAGTGGAATGCCTCCTGGGAGCAGATGTGGTGGAGGCGAAGGAATTGGGAATAGTGGATGGCATTTTTGCAGGAAGGTGGGTGGGAGGATGTGTATTCTAGGTAGCTGTGGGAGTCGGGCTTGACACGGACATCTGTTTCTAGGTGGTTGCACGAGACGGAGACAGAAGTCCAGGAAGGAGAGAGAGGTATTAGAGATGGTCCAGGTGAACTTGAGGGTGGGGTGGAAGATCATTGAAGTGGATGAACTGTTCAAGCTCCTCATGGGAGCACAAGGTGGCGCTGATAGTCATCAATGTAATGGAGGAAGAGGTAGGGTTTAGGGCCAGTGTAGGTATGGAAGAGGGATTGTTCCACGTGACCTACAAAGAGGCAGGCATAGCTTGGGCCCACAGGTAGCCATGGCCACCCATTTGTCTGTCGAAAGTGGGAGGAATTGAAAGAAGTTGAGGGTGAGGACGAGTCCGGCTAGGCGGATGAGGGTCAGTGGAGGGGGAACTGGTCAGGCCTACAGGACAGGAAGAAGTGGAGGGCCATTAAGCCATCTGTATGGGGAATACTGATGTATAGGGACTGGACGTCCATAGTAAAAATGTGGTGTGGGGGACTGGGGAATTGGAAGTTCTGGAGGAGGTGGAGGGCTTGGGTGGTGTCGCGGACGTAGGTCGGGAGTTCCTGGACCAAGGGGGAGAAAATGGTGTCGACATAGCTGGAGATGGGTTCGGTGGGGCAGGAGCAGGTGGAGACAATGGGTCGACCAGGGCAGTCAAGTTTGGATTTTGGGAAGGCTGTGGGTGGGAGGTCACCTGGGGTGATGAGGTTGTGGATGATTTAGGAGATGATCATTTGGTGCTCGGGGTGGGTTCATGATCCAGGGGGCGTTGGGAGGTGCCAGAGTGTTGGTGCCTGGCCTCGGTGATATAGAGGTCAGTGTGCCATACTACGATTGCGCCTCCCTTGTCAAAATCTCCCTTCCCCCTATGACATCCCAAAACCAGCCCAGCTCATCCCATCCCTGCTTCCCTGACCTGTTCTTCCTCTCACCTATCTCCTCCTCCTCCCCCCCCCCCCCCCCCCTCCCCACCTCAAGCTGCACTCCCATTCTCACCCCACCAACCTGTCTGTCCTCCCTGGACCGACCCATCCCATCCCCTCCCTAACCCCCTGCTCTCGCTCCTCTGTCTTTTACTGGCTCCATCCCCGCCTCTTTAACTTGTTTGTTTCCTCCCTACCCATCTTCTTAATCCATCTCTGATCTGCCTCCCCCTGCCTCCCTATTTATTTCAGATCCCTCTTCCCCCTCCCCTATTTCTGAAGAACGGTCTAGGCCCAAAATGTCAGCCTTCCTGCTCCTCTGCTGCTTGGCCTGCTGTGTTCATCCAGTTCTACACCTTGTTACCTCGGATTCTCCAGCATCTGCAGTTCCTATTATCCCCAAGTACATGAATAGGAAAGGTTTGGAGGGATATGGGCTAGGCTAGGCAGTGGGACTAGTTTTAGTTTGGGATTATGTTCAGCATGGACTAGTTGGACCAAAGCGTCTGTTTCTGTACTGTGACTCTGACTCTATGAAAGCACTTCGGTGGTGTTTGTTCACGTGAGTAGCTGAGATGATTCCTGTACTCATCAGAATGCTGCTTCTTGGTCATCTTTCTGCAGATGCTTTCTTCTGTTTGCTCCGCACTTAAATATCTCTGACTTTTTATTAATTAAAAGTCACAGTTTACAGTAGCTATTGTAGGAAAAATAAACTGGCTGTTTTCCAGGCTTGCAAGTTTTTTTAATTGCAGAGACAGTAGCTTAGTTTGTGGAGCTCTGATAGAGACAAGCTATCTTCTTTGTAGACCCAAGTAGTTAGCCACCTGGGAACCAAACAGTTGTTGGCAGGGTAGAAGACCTTTTTTAGTCAGTAGTCCACAGACCAGTTATTGATAACAATCAGCTATTTGTTGCTGGTTGGATCTCCATTCATACACAACCCTTGCCTCCAGCTCATCTGCAAATAACACTTCAACTACTGCTTGAACAGCAGCTGTGTAAACAGTGTTTACAGGTGAGTGTCAAGTTCCTTTCTAGACACTCCTTGAACAATCCTTTTGTTAGAAAAACCAGTATTTTCCTAATTCAGTCCATAACCAAAATTGTAGAAAGATAAAGACAGACATGGTCTTAAAGCTGAGGACCTCTTCCCCTCACTACTGATGGATTTTTTTCCCCCAACAATATGTACTTGAGTAATTTTCCATGTTACTGGGTAGATGCTCATAGCAACTCTACTAGAACAACTTGTTCAGGGGTGTGACTAGTTTTGGCACTCAACCTTGCAGCATGACTGCTAGGATAATGTGGGCACTTGTAGCCTTTTAACTGTTCAGTACCTTCAGACATTTCTTATGATATGAAGTGAACTGAATTGGTTGAAGACTGGAAACTCTGGAGGATTAGTAGTCATTTAGCACCTCTGCCTGAAGCAAATGCTTTATTTTTGTCGGTTGCACTTAGTTGCAGTCAGCTGTCATTAGGAAAAAATCATATGGACATACTGTCACTTTTCCTCCTGTACGTGATGGCTGAAAAGCTTCAGTCTGCTCTGTTCACTGTACAGTTTCCCTGTTTTACGTGAGAGGAGACCTATGTTGTTGCTGTGCCAGGTTGTCATCCCCACTTCTCAAGAATCCCTGTTGCTGCTCCTGGAATGCTCTTTGTTAGTTTGAGTGTTGGTCACTTGGCTTGATAGTAATGGTACACTAGGGCCATATTGTAGGCCTGGATTTGTTGAGCCCAGATGTGGAAGGATTCTTGCCTAAAAGGGCATATGTGAACCAGTTTTAATATTTCAATGCCTTTTGTTGTCACCACCGTGTTCCTATCTTTTTAAAAAATGTTTGTTTAATTAGCTTCAAATGCACAGTGGAGATTGAGGAGTCTTTTCTGGGCCATTAGTGCACATCTCTGTATCACCTGTATGCTCCCATAGCCATGAGTGGGTGTTGGTATGAGGAGGTTACATGCCCATTCCCCACTCCTACCACTGGATATGAGGTTTTTTCTTCTTTTGCTTTCACCTGTCCTTTGCATCAGACTATATTTATTTTTATTTGATGGCTTTTGGATGTAATTGAGGGTTTTTGTGTATTAATAACATTGTTATGGAATTATATTTTACAGATATTTTGTGAATGAGATGAAGAAAAGAGAAGGTTTTAGACTACTGATGGAGGTAAAATGCCACTTCCACTAAACTTCAAAGTTCTCCCACCCATGTCTGAAACTTTAGTCTCCAGATTTTATCTCAATATAATTTTAGTTGTAAAATGGAATAATCCCCATCTTTAAAAAGTGAAAATACTTGCTTCTCCCATCGATGCTAAACTCCTCTGTCTTCTGGTAATCTCTCTTCCTATGGAACTGGCTCCAGGCCTCTGACCACCTGCTGTTGCTTATGGAGGGTGGTGGGGAAAGGTGCTCATGGTTGGGTTGGCGACTGGCAGGATTTCTGTGTTTAGTAGTGGGGATGGAATGACCTCTGACATCATGATAGGAAGTAGTCACATGGTGTGATGCTGAGGATAGCAGAAATAAAGCATTCTTTTAGTGTTAGTAGGAACTGCAGATGCTGGAGAATCTGAGATAACCAGCTGTAGAGCTGGATGAATACAGCAGGCCGAGCAGGAAGGCTGACGTTTCGGGCCTAGACCCTTCAGAAAATGCTCCATTCTTTAGCGTGTTGGGATTGTGGAGGCAGTATATTTACAGTCCAACTTGGATATGCTAAGTCTGACTTTGTTCCAAAACCTAGGTGCTGCTTATGTTTAGGTCACCTGTAATGTCTGTCCAGTGTGATTCCCAACATTCTGCTGTCAGACTACTCATCCAATGAACTGTTATTTCTTCGGGCTTATTTTCAAAATGACCAGAGGTTTTATTTATTGGTGGCCCTAGCTACATCAGAGATTCTTCTCCCTTGCCTTTCCCTAGTCACTGTGCTGTTTACTACCGTCGTGCCTTATTTGGCCCATATTCCATCACCCCAAATGGTCTCTCCAACCCCTGGCATTACTCATGCCTGCCTTTTACCTCTGATTTTCTGGGCTCAGTGGGAGCATTCCCCTCTAATTTCCCTACAGCTTCCATGTCAGACTGCTTTCCCAGTGCTTTCAGTGTAGCAGCTTGTTTATCCATGTCATAGGCTTGTATTCAGACTTTTTGTTCCTATTTTTGCATGGACAATGGGTCTGTTGGCTTTTTTTTGTGGCTGATCTTGAAGTATCTGATTTTAAAAGATCAGCTTTAAGGGTGGGAAAGTTGGAGTCTTTTAATAGTAATAACTTTTTTCTCTTTTCTTGCAGCCTCAGTATGTCAATGTTTGCTTCTGGTACATCCCACCCAGCTTGCGAGGGAAAGAACAGAGTTCTAACTTTTGGCAGAACCTAGGAAAGGTAAGGATGTACTGGATTGTCTTTTGCAGCTAATTGTAATCTAGCCATCCTGATCAATGAGTGATGGGATTGTTTTGGTATAGCCATTGGAGGAGAGTTAAAAAGAGTGGCTTTTCTGAAGAGGGCGGGGGGGGGGGGAGAAAAAAATCAGGAGCACAACCCACCACAGCCCTGACACACTCACTCACCATAATCCTACCCCTGGAATTGCTATCATTCCCACAATACTCAGCCACTATAATTGGTCATCACTTTGACAACACAGTTGAGTCACAAATCCAGGATGCAGATGGCTAATCTGTCTTGCAGTCCCCATGAACAAATTGACAAAAGTTAGAATGGGCATTTGGCCTAGTTTCAGCTGAAGTAAGAGACCTGACCAACCCTGTGCACAGTCAATTTATCTCTTCGCTTAAAAGCAAAATTTAACTTGACATTGCACCTCCTATTCTCTAGTGACTGCTGTAGTATAAGACACAGTGGCAAAAGACCACTGTTGAAGACTCCCTGTGCCAAACCACTTACAGTTGGATGGTGACTACTTGGAAGCATGACCTCCCTGGAACTTACCACCCAAAGATGCAAACATAGCGTTGGGTAAAAGGAAAGATTTCTTAAAAGGTGGCTGTGCCTGTTTCTCATTCACCTTTTGATCAATGTGTTTTTCAGGTTGCTCCATTTATCAAGGAGCGAATGATGAAGCGAGGCAGCATGATGGTGGGTTATCAGCACCATGGAACCAAAGTAAACTTCTTCCGACAGGTCCTGATTAGTCCACAGGTCAGCCAGGAGGATGTGGACTTTGTTCTGGATGAAATTGAACATCTGGGAAGTGATTTCCAGCTGGAGTAATATCAGTTCTCTATAGTCCATTGGTGATCCAGTCTTCAAGTTTTAAATTGAGCTCAGTTTAAACGATCTTGTTCTCCTCTGTTTCTTCAGGAAATTCTTGCTTGAACAATTTTCAGTTGATGGGAGCATAACAATTTCAAGATTTTGATTAAAACTGTCTTTTCAGACCTTTCTGCTGGCTGACTGTGTCCCACATTTAGATATTTTGCCAGTTTCTGGAGACCGTGAACCCAGATGCAATCTGTCCCTTACCTGGCTTGTCCCATTTAGATGACATTGGCTTGTTACGGTGCAGGAAACCCATCTGGAGTGTCAGCTGATGTACTCTGAACAATTCAGAAGCAACATTGACTGACTTGTATTTAATCCCTTGGCTGTCCCTGTCCTGGGAGTGTTTGGGGATGGTGTAGAGGCTGCTTTACTCAGTATCTAACACTATGTACCTGACTTGAGTGTTTGATGGGACAAACATGTTTTAATGATGTAATGCTCATATCGAATGAAAAATAAATTGTTTGGTAAAAATCTGACACTTGAGCTGGTGGGGGCATCTTGGAAATGTTTGTGTGTACCTGAATGATGACTATTTGCAAACAAGGATATATCTTGTTAATGGTGGGGTGGGGGGGCGGGGGTGGTGGTGGTGTTGGCAGGAGTGACTATTAAAGGGATGATTTGTTTGAAGAGAGTAAACGTGATTTTCTAACCCTCCTTTCTCGGCCTCCACCCCTCAGCATACAATCCATGCAGAGATTTATCTCCTGATTGCTTTGTTCTCTCCAAGAACTCAGAACTCAAAATCTCTCTCTTGCTGCCTGCAACCTCAGGGCAATGAAATGATTTGCTACCAGTGATTGCAGGATTCCTCAACAAAGTAACTTGTTCAATAAAGCAATTGCCATGGTTCCTCTGGTCATGCCCCATGATGCTTGGTGTTCTTTTTCAGTAAATACCCCCTAACTTCCATATGGATGATGCAGAAGCATGGAAGCTGATTCTTTGCCTTGGGACTGTAGACCATCATGCAGTCTGGCCTAGCTTGCATCTAATAGAGAGCTGTAACTACTTTGTGCCATTTAATGGCTTTTCATGGTATTTTCAGAAGAGTATTTGATCCTAATCTGTGACACTTTCAACTTCCTTCAGTAGTCAATGCCATCTTGCTCAGATGCTGTCACTGTGGTTGATGCACGAGCCCAACACACTACATTAATTTTATCTGATGCACTGGTATTAACTTCCTTTTATCATCTTGTGTAGAACTGGTGGGGGGGAGAGAACCGGTTGGATGCCTGCTGTTTTTAATGTAGTTGGCTCTCAATTTGTAACTTCACAGGGATCAATGTTGGACTTTGGGACTGAATGCAGCTTTCCACGTGGGCCATGTAACTTCAATGTGATATGCCAGAGATGTGTTCAGTTCAGTTACATTTTACATATCTGAACTTGTGAACAAATTCTTTTATAACTGTTAAAACTGAGAGCCTGTTAACAATGTATATTTTCTCATGCCATCTGTATAATGGTTGTGGGTGTTCAAATCTGGGATTGGTTACTGATGAAGTGCTGTCCCCTTTTGGTTAAAAAAGGAAAATCCTTTTTAAAATGAGCTTCGGTTAGCTATTACAACATACCATATTTAGTACAAAGACCTTTGGCAGTTTCCTATTACAGGTATTGGGTCAAACCATGTAATTAGTTTAGCAAAAAGATTTTGTCTTTTAGTCTTTATTGTGCCAGTCAACATCACTTCTATAGTTTTGTGCCAGTCACTGATTTTGAAATTACTGGAAATCATTAAAGTGACTTGACTCTCCCTTCAACTTGATGCCAAGTTAAACCCCTCTTTCATTTTTGTGAGGTGTCTAAGTAATAACCAGAAAATGCTGGAAATGTATAGTCTCTTTCTTTCTGGGAAAGAGGATTCAGTCTCTGCTTTCAGATATAAAACAGTCATGATGTGAAGCCTCTCCACGTGAACTGTAACCTTCAAAAATGACATTATCCTTTTTTTTGGCCTTGGCATTTGAAAATATCAAATGGTGTGAGGGCATGTTTGGTAGATTTGAACAAAACCTTGCTGTGACAAGCTGCGTCTTGTCATTAATAGTGTAGGTATACTATTCAGACTTGAAAATAGTTAAATTTACTGCTGAACAACCTCTGACAGGGAAAACAAATCCGTGCCAGTGTGGAATCTAATTCTTTTTGTTTAGTTGAAATGCTGAAACCCGACCACTAAGTGTACTTGAGTGAAATGAAGCAGCTCAAGAAGCAATTCAGTACTACTGTCAGTCGTGTAGGGAATAAGTAGTGGATGGAGTGCTGATCAAATGGTCTGCCTGGCCTCTTGAATGTTCTTGGAGCAGATGTCTGGGCAGTTGAGAGTATTCCATCAGTTTCCTAACATCTGCCTACCATTTACAAGGCATTACATGAGGAAATGGTGAGTAAATGTTCCCAAAGTTTGGCTGGCCCTGGTAACCAGTGTTCATAGATGTTTCCCAGTCACTGTTCAGATGATAATACGCATCACCTAGAGTAGTTGGGACTTGAGCCCAGGTCTTCGGACTCAGAGATAGGGACACTATTGCACCCCAGGAGCTTTCCCCCTCTCTTTATATTTAAAGTTAGACCAGTTCAGTTTCTGATCAAAGGGGGGAATTCTGTGATGGTAAATGTCATTGAACATCAAGATGAATAGTTAGATTCTATCTTGTTGGGGGTGATCATTGTTTAGTGATTTTCTGTACTGTGAATGTTACTTGCCACTTATCAGTCCAGGTTTTGCTACATTTCAACACACTGCTTCAGTTTCAGAAGTCAAGAATGGTTCTGAATATGTTTCTGACCTTTTATGATGGAGAGAAAGTCTTTCATAAAGCAGCTGAAGATGGTTAGGTTTGGAACACTACCCTTAGGAATTTCTGCAGAGATGTCCTGAAGCTGAGATGACTGACCTCCCAACAACCATAACCCTTGTCTTTCTGGGCCAGGTATGACTTCAACCAACATAGTATTTTCCCCAATTTCCAATTATTCCAGTTTTGCTAGGACTCCTCTATGGAGCACTGTTTTAAATGCTGTCACTCTCACCTCCCCTCTAGAGGTTTTTGGCCATGTTTGGACCAAGGCTGTAATGCACTCGGGAGCTGAATGGCCCAAGCAGAACGTGGGTTGAGGGTACCAGATATGTGGGAACTCCACCAATGGCAAGTTCTCCTCCTAAGCCAGTCACCACCCTGACTTGGAAATGTGTTGTTGCTCCAATAGTGTCATCACAGCACTGTCAAAGTACTTTAACCACAACAGTCAGTGTGGTTAAAGAAAGTGGCTTACCAATGCCACCTTGAGGCTGACTCTGGATTAGCAACAGACATTGATCCTGCCCATGATGCCTATGTCCTATGCATTAATAAATTAAAAGTAAAATTAACTCTTCATGAGAAGAAAGATGAAACATTGAAATTTGAATCAGTCCTGTGAAAGGGAAGGTGGGGGATGGAGGCAGAACAGAAGGGAAGTCCTATCATAGGGCTGGAGGAAAAGGTGAAACAAAACAACAAACTTTACTTCTCCTACTCCATGCCTTTCACTTTTAAACCCAGGAAAGAAATGACGTGACCAGAAGTAGGGTGAATAAGTGAACATAGAACATAACAGTACAGGCCCTTGGGCCTTCTGTGCCAACCTGTCATACCACTCTGAAGCCTATCTAACCTACACTATTCCATGTACGTCCATATGCTTATCCAATGATGACTTAAATGTACCTAAAGTTGGCAAATCTATTACCGTTGCAGGCAAAGCATTCCATTCCCTCACTACTGAGTAAAGAAACTACCTCTGACATCTGTCCTAATATCTTTCACCCCTCAATTTAAAGCTATGCCCCTTCATGCTCGCTGTCACCATCCTAGGAAAAAGGCTCTCCCTATCTAACCGTCTGATTATTTTATGTTTCAATTAAGTCACCTCTCAACCACCTTCTCTAATGAAAACCTTTCTCGTAAGACCTTCCCTCCAGACGAGGCACCATCCTAGTAAATCTCCTCTGCATCCTTTCCAAAGCTTCCACATCCTCCTTTTATAATGCGGTGACTAGAACTGCACGCAATACTCCAAGTGTGGCCACACTAGAGTTTTTTGTACAGCTGTAGCGTAACCTCTTGGTTCCAGAACTCAATCCCTCTGTTAATAAAAGCTAAAACACTGTGCTGCCTTAACAGCCCTGTCAACCTGGGTGGCAACTTTCAAGGATCTGTGTACATGGACACAGATCTCTCTGCTCATCTACACTACTAAGAATCTTACCGTTAGCCCAGTACTCTGCCTTCCGGTTCCTCCTACCAAAGTGTACCACCTCACGCTTGTCTGCATTAAACTCCATTTGCCACCTCTCAGCCCAGCTCTGCAGCTTATCTGTGTCTCTGTGCAACCTACAGCATCCTTTGTCACTATCCACAACTCCACTGACCTTAGTGTCGTCTGCAAATTTACTAACCCATCCTTCTTTGCCCTCATCCAGGTCATTTATAAAAATGACAAACAGCAGTGGACCCAACATTGACCCTTGCAACACACCAATAGTAACTAGTCTCCAGGATAAACATTTCCCATCAACTACCATCCTCTGTCTTCTTTCAGCAAGCCAATTTCCGATCCAAACTGCTCCATCTCCCACAATTCCATTCCTCTGCATTTTGTACAATAGCCTACTGTGGGGAACCTTTATCTAACGCCTTGGTGAAATCCACATACACCACATCAACCGGTTTACACTCCTCTACCTGTTTGGTCACCTTCTCAAAGAACTCAAAGTTTGAGAGGCACGATCTTCTCCTCACAAAACCGTGCTGACTATCCCTAATCAATTTATTCTCTTCTAGATGATTATAAATCTTATCCCTTTATAACCTTTTCCAACACTTTACCAACAACTGAGGTAAAGCTCACTGGTCTATAATTACCAGGGTTGTCTCTACTCCCCTTCTTGGACAGGGGAACCACATTTGCTATCCCCCAGTCATCTGGCACTATTCCTGTAGACAATGACGAGTTAAAGATCAATGCCAAAGGCTCGGCAATCTCCTCCCTGGCTTCCCAGAGGATCCTCGGATCAATCCCAGCCGGCCCAGGGGACTTAGAAATCCGACAGAGGGCGAAGATAGCTAATACCTCTTCCTTGTGAACCTCGATCCCACCTAGTCTCGTAGCCTGTATCTCTGTATTCTCCTTGACAACATTGTCATTTTCTAGAGTGAATACTGTTGGAAAAATATTCATTTAGTGCCTCCCTTATATCCTCTGACTCCACACACAATTTCCCACTACTATTCTTGATTGGCCCTAATCTTACTTTTGTCATTCTTTTATTCCTTTAAATACCTATAGAAAGCCTTAGGGTTTACCCTGATCTTATCTGCCAAGAACTTCTCATGTCTCCTCCTGGCTCTTCTGAGCTCTCTCTTTTTAGGTCTTTCCTGACTACCTCGTAGCCCTCAAGCGCCCTAACTGAGCCTTCACATCTCATCCTAACATAAGCTGCCTTCTTCCCCTTGACCAGAGATTCCACCGCCTTCGTAAAGTGGCTAGCAACTGTCCGAATACAAGGTAAAAGAATTGAGGAAGAAATGAAAAAAAGTGAACCAACAAAAGCAACAGGAAACAAAATGGATTAAGAGATAGTAGGAACTACTGATGCTGGAGAATGAGACAACAAGGTGTAGAGCTGGATGAACATAGCAGGCCGAGCAGGAAAGCCCCCATTTCTGAAGAAGGGTCCAGACCTGAAATGTCAGCTTGCCTGCTCCTGATGCTGCTTGGCCTGCTGTGTTCATCCAGCTCTACATCATTGTTATATCTGGAAACAAAATGGAAATGGGATTATGATCTAAATTTGGGCTGAGATGAAAGGTGAGGTGCTCTTTCTCAAACTTCTGCTGGGCTTCATAGGAACAATGTAGCAGACTGAGGACAGAAAGTTCACCATGTAAGTAAGATGGAGGATTGAAATGACCAGCACCAGGAAGCTTGGGGTTCATGCTTATGGACTGAACAGAGGTGCTCTGCAAAGCAATAACTTTTAACCTGTGATAATGTTGACTACGTAAATCACTGCAGACTGAAAGAATCTGGAATAAACCATTAAGGAGCAAGGATAAATTGCTTTCCATTCCTGTACAACAATTAGCCATGCTAGGAAAAAGGGGTCAAAGTTACATGTATAAAACTGTTTTTAACATTGCTTGATAACAAGCTGCCTTATGTCACAAGAACAAATGATGGGCTTGCAGTAGAATTTAAGGAAATAATCATAGGAAGGCTGTCTTTAAACAGATGGTCAATGCTAAATGTAACAAAGGACAAATGTGATAAAAAGGCAAGCTGCAGACTTGCACTATTGTAGATGAAAACATCTAAAGGATCATCAATAATGTTACACCATAATTTAGAAGGACAAAATAAACTGGATTAAAAAAAATTCAATTCCTGGACTCCTCAGTGGGAGAACTTTGAAGAACAGCACAAAAATCAAAGCTGGGACACTGCCAGTGCCAGCTGCTGTTTGTCAAAATTGTAGCAAAATTCCATCATTTAAGCTGGTCACAATAGCGAAGTTGGACAGTGAGGCTCAACTTGCTTATGTGGTTGGTACATGTAATAGAATTCCAATAATTATATTCAGTATTTATACAATTTTGCATAAGTAGCTGATTTAAAGGTAGCTTGTGGTAATTTACACAAGATTAAATCATAAACAACACCTATGGTACATACCAGTTACAGGAATAGGCCCTTATGTCTGTTGTGCCATGGTTGATCTAATTGTCACCTCTAATCTATCTAACTTTTCATTTGCTGACCTAAAATCTAATTATGCCACTTTTCAAAAAAAAGCCAAGACACACTTCCTGAAAATAGTGTAGAAGCAGAATTCCAAAGGCTTTATGCCCTATGCAGATTTTTTTTAAAACCTGGTCTGCTTTAAATGAACGCTGCTTCTTTTAGTTTTAAATCATGACTCCTGTTTCTAGATTCGTCTCCTCATAGGAAATTTCTTTTCCATACCTACCCTTCTAGGCCTTCTCAGGATCTTTTATATTGTAATCGAGTTGCTTCTTACTCTTTGCTCCACAGGACACCCACCTAGCCTACCTGACCTTTCCTCATAAAACAAACTGCCATACCAAGATAATAAAATGTGAGGCTGGATGAACACAGCAGGCTCAGGAGCAGGAAAGCTGGAATGATTACAGCTGTCAACCTTTTCTGAAGTGCTCCTACCTCCTTCCTTATACAAGAAGTAATTTATATCCAAGCTGTAAATTGTTTTCATCTTCTGCAGTCCTTTTCCTGGGTGAAGATTCTGATCTAAGATTAGTATAGGTATGAACAGCAGTATCAGTTCATCCTGGCATTAGTGCTTGCAGGAACATCTTCCACTGTACCTGCTATGGCATTCGTCAACACATCACAGGCAGGCTTGCAGATTACTAAATTAAAAATACAGCATCCCATTGACAGTTCTGTCGAGTTCTAGTTCGTAGGGCGAAATTCAGGCGTTGTTTGAATTGGAAGTTTCGAATCTGTGGGGATATTTTGAGCGCAACTTCCAGAGTTAGCAGGAAAGTAGGGTCTCTAGTGACGCAGAGAATAAGGAGGAGGGGAGCGTTAACAAGTATTTTCTAAAATACAAAATAGGTTTAATATTTCCAGACTTTTTAAAGAGGGAAATGAGTGAGACGGGACAGGTTTTGTAGAGGATACGTTGTTTGGAACTTGCCAATAATTAAGATGGCAGCCGTGAGCACTTAGTGCGGACGCTAGTTGCCAACAAGGGTCATGGCGGCACTGGCTTCAGATCCCGCTGTGGGACAGATGCGGTATTTCCCGGCGTGCTGTTGGTGGACTCGGCAGGGTTTTTTTTCCTCCCCCTCATTTGCGCTGCGGTCGGGGTTTTGTTTTGTAAATTTGCCGCCTGAGGCTGATGTAGAGCGGATGCTGTGAGGAGCGTGTCTCCCGGTGAGTCACTCGATGCAACCGCTCACCCGAGCTGGGGAAGCAGGTGCTGGGAGCTCGGGTTGTATGGAATCGGGAGGGTGGCCTGGGTTTTTAGGCCGTGTAACTCGGCCAGGCCCCAGTCTGGGTTCTAGGGCGACTTTGTTCAAGAATAAGCTCTCAAGCGCGGGGAACAGGGGAGAAAATCCCATTTAAAAGTAACAGTCGAGCTAGTACTCCTGGTTTATATTAAGTAGAAAATCCAAGTTGGACTTTGGCTTAACCGCTTCTGTGTTGTGTCTGAAGCGGAGATGGTGCTCGGGCCTTTTTAACGCTTTCTATAGGCCTAAGGTATTTCTTTCTTGCGGATCTGTTCTAAGACCTGAAGTTTTGATGACAGGGTCGCATTTTATTTAATCATTCCACACATAACCACGCCTCCTCGTTTCCCCTCACTCCACCAATATAAGTGCTAGTGTTCGCCTTCATGCAGTCTCGGCAGCCTTGTGATTTCTGTTCTTAAAAAATGTACCTACTTCTCAGAACTATTCCCGGGTAATAGGCACTGTGCGTTACTTAACACTTTGCCTGTGCTCCGTGATGTTCCCCTTTATTTACGGCAATCTACAGAGTTTAAAAAAAAACAAAATAAACGTCAAATCTGCATTTCACATTGGATCACCCAGTTTCCCTACCTAAGATGCTGCTTGGCCTGCTGTGTTCATCTAGCCCCACACTTTATCTTCCCTACCTACATCCCGTGTTAGCTGATGTTGTGGACCCCCGCCCCTTTCGGTATAGAAACAGAAAAGGCTGGAGATACTCGGCAGGTCAGGTAGCATCTGTGGAATGAAGAACAAAGCTAACGTTTCAGGTCACGAACTTCTCATCAGAACTTCTAAGATTTTGGTTTACTGCCTCTTCAGGTGTTATCTCTCCTTTAAATCTCTTGTCATCGCCTCAGACTTGCTGATACCTGCACATTTCCAGATGTGAGATATACTGAAGCAGCCTAAACACCCCAGCCTTCTGTCCACAATATTGCATCACTGTTGATCATTTGGAGATCTTCACTGACATTTTGGTGCCAATTTGCTTTGGGTCATCATCTACAGCTGAACTGGTTCTGTGGCCATTGATGTATGAAACTGGAGGCTGTTCTGCATTTTTTCTTTCTTCAGCGATTAAAATACCATCAGTATATGCGTAGAATCATTCAAAAGCATCTGACAAAGGCATCCAATCATCACCTATCTCCTAACAATGTTTAATCAGTTGCCAATTGCAAGCTACTGCCCTATCTCCAACCTCCCTTTCTTAAGTCCATGAATGTGTTGTCACCTCCATCTTTCCTAGAATTCCATATTTTGAATTCCTCTGATATTAAAGAGCCTTGCCATAGTCCAGAAACAGCTTCTATCAAAGTCACAGGACATCCTCTGTGCCTGTAACAAAGGTAAATGTTCCTCCTTATCCTTTTTGACCTTTCACTATGTCAAAGCTGCTTACTACACCATTCCAACACCTCTCCATAAAACAGGAGTATAAGTTGGTCACTCAGCCTATTATGACCGCTCCACCATTCAATGAGATCGTGGCCCATAATCCTCAAACGCACTTTTCTGCCTTTACCCCATAATCCTTGATTGATATAAAATGTCTATCTCAGTCTTAAATATATGTAACGATGCAGCCTTGACACCTTTTTGTGGTAAATAATTCCCCCGAGAATAGTGTAAATTTAGTTAAGGTCCCTTCTCATTTTTCTAAGCTTCAATCAGTGAGTACAGGCCTACCCTACTTGACCCATCCTCTAGAAGACAGTCCCTGTAAACCTAGCAAGCACGGTGGGACCAGGTATCAAGGAAGAAATAATGGCTGCTTATCGAAAGGGTACGTTAATTATCAAGGTATATTTCAACTGGAAAAATCAGATAGGGTGAAAATAGTCTAGTTGAGGAATTTATTGAATATTTTTGCAACTTTTTTTTAGATCAGCAAGTTATAGCACCAACCAGAGAGCTACCTGAACTAGACTTGGTTTTTACCAACGTGATAGACTTACTTCCTAAACTAATAGTCAAAGTGCCCTGGATAGCATTGATTATAATACGACTGAATGTTGCGTACAGGTTAAGGCAGAGAAGTGTGGGTCCAGACTCCCTATTTTGAATTGTGAGGGCATGAAATAAGAGTTAGTGACTATGAAATAGCAATTTAGGTTAAGGTTATTGGTCAATACAAATGCAGTGGCAAACATTTAAGGAGATATTCTAGAAAGCACAGAACAGACCCATTCCAACAAATAAGAAAAATTCTAAGGGACTGCATTCATGGTTAACTTTTTTTTTAAAAAAAAGTCAAAGATAGTATCAAACTCCAAGAAAAGACATTATAATTGTGTAAGGACAGGTGGCAGGTTAGAAGATTGAACAGCATATTTACAAAAAATAAAAAAAAACTAAAGGATGAATGAAGGAGAAATTAGAGTTTGAGAGAAAGTTAGCTAAAATTATCAAAGCAGATTGGAAAGGTTTCTTTAGATATTTTAAAAAAAGGTTAATGTAACTGTTGGCCCTTCAGAAAATGGGTGTGCGGAGTTCATAGTGGAGGATCAAGAGATGGCAGACAAATTGAACAGACATTTTGTTAGCCTTCAATAGATAGGATACAAGTAGCATCCTAGAAATAGATGCAAGTCAGGAATTGAAAGGAAGAGAAGAGCTCAAGAAAATTACAATTGCCAGGGAATTAGTTTTAAGTACTGCTGCGAGTTGACAAGTCCCCAGGTCCTGACGGATTTCCAGAGTCTTAAATGAAGTAGCCAGTGAGATAGTTGATGTGTTGGTTTTAATTTTCTAAAACCCAGTAGTTTCAAGGAGGTTCCTTTTAGGTTGTAAATAGGTAATGTAACTCATTCATTCAAAAGGGGAGAGAGACCAAAAGCAGGAAACTATAACCCAGTTAGCTTAGCTTATTAAAGGTTTAACTCATTTGTTGAAGTTCTTTAAAGAAATTACTTGTGCTGTGGATAAAGGGGAACCAGTGGATGTATTGTATTGAGACTTCTAGAAGGCATTTTATAAAGTGTCACATCAAAGGTTATTGAGGAAAATGAAAGCTCCTGGTGTTGGGGGTAATATATTGGTATGGATAGAAGATCGGTTGGTTAACAGGAAGCAGACAGTAGGAATAAATGGGCCTTCTACAGGCTGGCAGGATGGCTGTGATAAATTGGGGAATGGTTATTAAAAGGGTGATGATTGATAGGTGATGGCAAGCATTTTAAAAAGTGCATGGAAGAACTGAAACAATTGTTTATTCCTGTCTGGCATAAAACAAAATAGGAAAGATGGCCTGCCCATGGCTCATGAGGGACATTTGGGGATAGGGTTTGATCCAAAGAAGGGGCATACAAATTGGACAAATAAAGTAACAGATTGGGAGCAGTTTAGATTTCAGCCAAGGAGGGCAAAAGGTTTGACTTTTAAGAGGAGGTAAATCAAAGTATGAGAGTAAGCTTGTGAGGGATGTACAAACTGATTGTAAGAGCTTCTATAGGTATGTGACAAGAAAAGGAAGTGAAGACAAATGTAGGTCCCTTATAGTAAGAAACAGGGGAATTATAGTAGTGAACAAAGAGATGGCAGACAAATTAAATACATATTTTGGTTTGTCTTCACAAAGGAGGATGCATTCCAAAAATGTTGGAGGATTGGTTGAATTAAAGACCGATTAAATTCCCAGGACCAGAAAATCTACATCCCTGAGTATTTAAGGAGGGGACCCTAGAAGTGATGGATGCATTGGTGGTCATCTTTTCAATATTCTATAGACTCTGAAGCAGTTCCTGTGGATTGAGGGTAGCTAATGCAACCCCACTATTCTTTCTTGAAAAAAAAACAGGAAATTATCGACCAGTCAGCCTGACATTGCTAGTGGGGAAAATGCACTTGGAAAATAGTGATGGGATCAGACAAACTCAGCATGGATTTATGAAAAGGAAATTGTACTTGACAAATCTAGTGGAATTTTTTTGATGTAATTAGTAGAGTTGATTAGGAAGAACTGGTGGATGTGGTTTACTTGAACTTTAAAGGCGTTTCATGAGGTTCCACATATGAGAATAATGTGTAAAATTAGAGTGCGGGGGATTGGGAGTAGTGTACTGCCAGAACTGTTTGGGACACAGGAAAGAGTAGGAATACACTGGTTTTCTGAGTGGCAGGCAGTAACTTGGACCCAGCTATTCACGATATATTAATGATTTATAGAATTGTACAGTACAGAGAGGGCCCTCTGGCCCATCAAGTCCGTACTGCCAAAAATGTATGACTACCTATAACGAGTCCCACTTTCCTGCACTAGTCCCATGGCCTTAAATATGATGACATTTCAAGTGCTCAACCAAGTATCTAAAGGTTGTGAGGCTTCCCCCCCCAACCCCCCAACTATCCTTTTAGGCAGTGCATTCCAGACTCCTCTTCCCCCCACCTCCCCCCGCTGATGAAAATATTTTACCTAAAATCCCCTTTTAAACCTTCTGTCTTTCACTTTAAAATTATGCCCCCTTGTTGTTGACTCTCAACCAAAGGGAACAGTTGTTTTCAATTCATCCTAACAGCATCCCTCATGATCTTATATACATCTATACATCATTGAAGTCGTCCCTCAATCTTCTCTTCTCCAAAGACAACAATCCGAGCTTATCCAGTCTCTAACTGAAATACTGCAGCCCAAACAATATCCTGGTGAATCTCCTCTGCATCCTGTCCAGTGTAATCACATCATTCCTATATTGCAGTGACCAGAGCTGCACATAGTACTCCAGCTGTGGCCTAACTAAAGTTCTGTACAGCTCCAACATAACTCCCTGGCTCTTATAATCTATTCCATGACAAAGGTAGGTGCCCCATATGCCTTCTTAACTACCTTACTTGCCTGTCCTGACACCTTGTGGAGATCTGTGGGCACGCACCTCAAGATCGCTCTGTTCCTCTTAGCTTCCTAGCACGTTGCCATTTCATTGAGTTCTCCCTTGTTTTGCTCCTTCTTCCAAAATGCATCACCCCACATTTATCAAGGTTAAATACTATCTGCCCAACTGACCACTCCTTTTATATCTTCCTCTAACCTAGCACCTCCCTCGTAGACATTGGCCAGGTGGTTGACAATCATCTGCAAACCTACTTATCATCCCTCCTGCATTCTCACCTAGACCACTTCTGAATATCACAAACAGTAATAGGACCTAGCACTGTGGGTCAGCACCAGGCTCCAGTCACACAAACAGCCTTCAGCTACCACCCTCTGTTGCTTATCACTAAGCCAATTTTGGATCCATCTTGCCAAGTTACACTGGATCCCATGAGCTTTTACCTTCTTTATCAGTTTCCCATTTGGGACCTTGTTAATGGCCTTGCTGAAATCCATGTCAACTACATCAACTGCCCTGCCCTCATTTCAATGAGGGAATTAAATGCAACATGAATAATAATACAAGTTTGTGTACAAAACAAAGCTTGGAGGGCTGGTACGCTGTGAGGAGAATGCAGGGATACTTCAGTATGATGTGGACAAGTTGAGTGAGTGCCAGTGTAATGTGGATAAATATGGGTTTATCCACTTTTTGGTACCAAAAACAGGAAGGCAGATTATTATCTGAATAGTGATAGATTGGGAAAGGGGGAGATGTAATAAGCCCTGGGAGACCTTGTAGACCAGTTACTGAAAACAGGCATGCTTGTGCAGCAGGAGGTGAAGAAGGCAAATGGTATGTTGGTCTTCATAGTGAGAGGAATTAACTACAAAAGCAAGGATGTCTTGTACAGGACCTTGGTGAGATCAAACGTGGAGTATTGTGTGCAGTTTTGGTCTCCATGCCCAAGGAAGGATGTTCCTGATGACCAGGGGTTCCAGAGCCAAGCTTAACAGTCTAAAGATGCAGGGTAAGTAATTTAGGACTGAAAGGGGAAATTTCTCCAATCAAAGTGGTGAGTCTGTGGAATTCTCTGCTACAGGAAACTGTTGAGGCGAAAACGTAGAAGACTTTCAAGAGAGGTGTAGATATAGCTATTTGGATGAAAGGGATCAAAGGTGAAATAACTGCACAGAGGCTGGTATCCTGTCACAGAGCCACCCTTTTGCTTAGATGGGTTGTGACCAGCCAGCTCAGAGCCAGTCCCTAGACTGAGGAGACCTTCTAAATCTCCAGTGAATATCTATTGGCCAGAGCTCCCTGATTGTACCGGGTTAACAGCCTCAATCAAGGATCTCATAGTCAATGAGATCTACTTGACCCTGGTTCCAATCATTACAAAAGGGCATGGGAAGAAAGTGGGAGTTGAGTACTGAGTTGGTGGAGCAAGCTTGAAGAGCTGAGTGATTGACTCCTCCCATTTTGTATGTTTCTGTATATTGGAGGCACTTAAGAGAAGGCCCACTGCATTAATTACAGCGATGAAAGGCTTGCTTGATGAAAGGAGATTAGCAGTTTAGGCCTGTACTCAGTCAAGTTTAGAATGATGAGATAAGCTAACTGAAGTACGTAAGACACTAAAGGGGGTTGACAAAGGAGTGTAATTGAGTGGTTGTTGCCCTACAAGGGGAAATCTAGAATGAAAGGTCATAATTTGAGGCGAAGAGGCTGCAGATTTAAAACCATGATGAGGAGGAATTAGCTATGAAGTCATACAGCATAGAAACCGATCCTTTGGTCCAACTAGTCCACACTGACCATGTTCCCGAACCAAAATAGCCCCACTTGCCTGTGTTTAGCCTATATCCCCCAATGTTCTGAGTTGTGAACCTGTGGAATTCACTGTCAGAGTGTGGTGGACACCAGGACACTGGATAAATTTGAGGAGACAGGTTTTTAATTAGTAATAGGTTAAAGGGTTATGTATGGATGCAGAAAAGTGGAGTTGAGGCTGAGCTGACATCATTCTGGATCGTATTAAGTGGTGCAACATGAGCAAATGGCTGAATTGCCCACTCTTGCCTACAAATTCAGTTGTTCTTAAGTCATGAGTGGTATGCCACATGTTCTGTTCTAAATGGCCTGCTGTTACATCCTTTATAATAGATGATCTCATTTTCCTAAGAACAGATGCTTAATTGGCCCGTAGTTACATGTGTTTTTCTTCATCTTCCCTTTTTAAGTAAATTTGTTATGCTGACAGGTTTCTAACCATCTGTGACTTTTCCGGAGTCTAAGGATCCTTGATAGCTGCTAGCTTTAATATCCTGTAGCCCAGAAACTTGTCAGTCTTCAGCTCTGTGAGTTTCCCTTGTACTTTTTCTCTCTAATGATAGAATTTGTTTTCTTACCTCCTTTTGCCTCTTTGATTATTTAGTATTTTTTGGGATGCTGTTAGTGCCTTCGACTGTGAAGACTGATGCAAAGTATTTATTTGACTCCTCCGCTAGTTCCTGTTTCCCCATTAACAGTTCCCCGGCCTCGAAAGGGTCTATGTACATTTTGCCCTTTCTCTTCCTCCTTAAAGAGGCTCTCTCTGTCCGTCTTGATATGACTTGTAAGTTTACCCTTACAATTTATCTTCCTCGTTCTTTTTCAAAGTCATTTTTAGTTTGTTTTTAAAACTTGCCCAAACCTCTGGTTTACTGCTAATCTTTACCAAGATTGTGTTTTCTTTCAGTTTGATGCTGTCCTTAACTTGCTTGGTTAACTGTGATGTGGAGGTGCTGGTGTTAACCAGGTCAGAAATCACATGACACGTCCAACAGGTTTATTTGAAAACACCAGCTTTTGGAGCCTCATTCCTCCTCCAGGTTTTAGTGAGAGAGGCATCAGACTCAGAACTTGTAAGGAAATGATCAAAGGCACACACCTTTGAGGATGTAGTAACCAAACCTGAGATGCTGTTAAATCTTTAATCAGTTAGATTGTTTTAATTGATTAGTATGTATGTGTAAATCCCTGAATTCCTTTCAAGTCACAGTCCTGAGAGAACTAAGGATTTCATCAGGATAAAGACGAGATGACATTTAGAATCTATTTGTGTTTTAGCTTGGACTCAGACTGGTTTTATTTCTAAAGTAGGAATTTGTAAGATGCCACATTGACTGTCTAAAAATTGTGTGCTTTTTGAACAAAATAAGATGTATCTGCAGATATGAATCTACTGTGTGTGTGTGTGTGTGTGTGTGTGTGTGTGTGTGTGTGTGTGTGTGTGTGTTATAATGTTGGAACTGGCAACTGATGAGTTGACCATCATATCCTGTTCTTATGAAGGTGTTCTACAACACCTTCAGTGTGTCCGTCTCATTCCTCCTAACCAGAACAGATTCTGTGTATGCCGAGGGCTTGTCTGTAGGGGTTGGCTGTTTTGGCATGCTTTGGAAGCAAGAGAGGTTCAGCACCTTGAGGTTATCGGTAGGCCTGTGATAGAGTGATGTACTGAGGTGTCCATTTTGATGGAGATACATGTGTCCAAGAACAAGACTGATTCTAAAGAATAGTCCATGCTAAGTCTGGTGGGATGAATCCTGCTGATATCACTATGTAGTTGTTTCAGTGATCTTGCCCTCACATACACTTTGTTTTTACAGATAAATCTTATTTTGTTAAAAAAACACACAATTTTACAGACAGTCAGTCAATGTGGCGTTTTATACATTCCTACCTTAGAAATAAAACCAGTCTGACTCCAAGCTAAAACACAAACAGATTTCAAACAAGACCTCACACTTAACATGCATCATCTGCCCTAAAATGTCACCTCTTCTTTACACTGATAAAACCTTTAGCTTTCTTAGGGCAGTGACCTGAAAGGAATTTGGGGATTTACAAATACATGTTAAATCAATTAAAACCTTCTAACTGATTAAAGATTTAACAGCATCTCAGGTTTGTTTAGTACATCCTCACCAATGGTGTGATCCTTTGATCTTTTATTTACAAATTCGGTGTCTGATACTACCTCTCTCACTAACGCCCGAAGAAGGCATGAGGCTCCGAAAGCTTGTGTTTTCAAATAAACCTGTTGGACATGTGATTTCTGACCTGGTTTACCATGATTGATTTATCCTCTTGCTAGAATCCTTTTTTCTCACTGGGAAATATTTTTACTGTGTGCTGTGAGCTAATTTCTTAAAATGTCTACCATTGTTCCTCAACTATCTTTGCTGCTAAACTCCTTTTCCAGTCCGCTTCAGCCAGCTCTGCCCTCGTTCCGTGCATTCTGCAGCATTCTGGCAGGCAGGTTTGCCACTGCAATACAGGTGTGTTTAAACTAAGTAGTAGGGGCGAGGGGACAAACTGGAAATTTAAGTGACGTTAAAGGGAAAGTGAGAATAAGAGAAGTTAAGAAAGACAGCAGAATCAACGGAGCAGAAAACTCGAGAAGGGATCATACAGTATGGCCAAGTGAAATAGGGATTGATAGGAAGGGCGAGGGGAGTAACAAATTTAAAATATTATAAATGAATGCACGAAGCATAAGAAATAAGGTGGATGAGCTTGAGGCTCAGTTGGAAATGGGCAAGTATGATGTTGTGGGGATAACTGAGATGTGGCTTCAAGTGGACAGGGCCTTGGAAATGAATATTCAAGGCTGTACGTGCTATCGAAAGGACAGACAGATGGGCAGAGGGGGTGGGGTGGCCCTGTTGGCGAGGAATGATATTCAGTCCCTTGCAAGCGGGGAACATAGAATCAGGAGATGTAGAGTCAGTATGGATAGAGCTGAGAAATTCTAAGGGTAGAAGGACCCTAATAGGAGTTATCCACAGGCCCCCAAACATTAGTCAGGATGTAGGGTGTAAATTGAATCAGTTGAAATTGGCCTGTCGCAAAGGTATTACCACAGTTGTTATGGGGGATTTCAACATGCTGGTAGATTGGGAGATTCAGGATGGTACTGGATCCCAAGAAAGGGAGTTTGTGGAGTGCCTCCGAGATGGATTCTTAGAACAGCTTGTACTGGACCCTACCAGGGAGGAGGCACTTCTGGACCTGGTGTTGTGCAACGAACCGGATTTGATCAGGCACCTCGAAGTAAAGGAGCCATTAGGAGGTAGTGACCATAATATGATAAGTTTTAATCAGCAATTTGAGAGGGGGAAGGGAGAATCGGAAGTGTCAGTATTGCAGCTGAACAAAGGGAACTATGGAGCTATGAGGGAGGAGCTGGCCAGAGTTCAGTGGTTCAGTACCCTATCAGGGATGGCAGTGGAACAACAATGGCAGGTATTTCTGGATATAATGCAAAAGGTGCAGGATCAGTTCATTCCAAAGAGGAAGAAAGATCCTAAGGGGAGGCAGGGGCGGCCGTGGCTGACGAGGGCAGTTAAGGACTGTATAAAGGTAAAAGAGAAGTATAACATCGCAAAGATGAGCGGGAAGCTGGAGGACTGGGAAGCTTTTAAAGAGCAACAGAAGATAACTAAAAAGTCAATATGCAGAGAAAAATTGAGGTACGAAGGAAAACTGGCCAAAAATATAAAGGAGGATAGTAAAAGCTTTTTTAGGTATGTGGAAAGAAAAAAAAATGGTTTAGACTAAAATTGGGCCCTTGAAGACAGAAATGGGTTAATTTATTATGGGGAACAAGGAAATGGCAGAAGAGTTGAAAAGGTACTTTGGATCTGTCTTCACTAGGGAAGACACAAGCAATCTCCCAGATGCAATAGTGGCTGAAGGACTTAGGGTAATGAATGAACTGAAGGGAATTTATATTAGGCAGGAAATGGTGTTGGATAGACTGTTAGGTCTGAAGGCTGATAAGTCCCTGGAACCTGATGGTCTGCATCCCAGGGTACTTAAGGAGGTGGCTCTAGAAATCGTGGACGCATTGGTAATCATTTTCCAATGTTCTATAGATTCAGGATCAGTTCCTGCAGATTGGACGGTGGCTAATGTTGTCTGACTTTTCAAGAAAGGAGGGAGAGAGAAAACAGGGAATTATAGACCAGTTAGCCTGACGTCAGTGGTGGGAGAGATGCTAGAGTCAATTATAAAAGATGAAATCACGACTCATTTGGATAGCAGTAATAAGATAGGCCAGAGTCTCCATGGATTTGTGAAGGGGAAACCGTACTTGACTAATCTTCTGGAATTTTTTGAGAATGTAACCGTGAAGATGGACAAGGGAGAACCAGTGGATGTAGTGTACCTGGACTTGCAGAAAGCCTTTGATAAAATCACACATAGGAGATTGGTGAGCAAAATTAGGCACTGGTATTGGGAGCAAAATACTGACTTGGATTGAAAATTGGCTGTCTGACAGGAAGCAAAGAGTAGTGATAAACGGGTCCCTTTCGGAATGGCAGGCAGTGACCAGTGGCGTTCCACAAGGTTCGGTGCTGGGACCGCAGCTATTTACAATATACATTAATGATATAGATGAAGGCATTAAAAGTAATATTAGCAAATTTGCTGATGACACAAGCTGGGTGGCAGTGTGAAATGTGAGGAGGATGTTATGAGAATACAGGGTGACTTGGACAGGCTAGGAGAGTGGACAGATGCATGGCAGATGCACTTTAATGTGGATAAATATGTGGTTCTCCCCTTTGGTGGCAAGAACAGGAAGGCAGATTACTATCTAAATGGCGTCAAGTTAGGTAAAGGGGAAGTACAGCGAGATCTAGGTGTTCTTGTACATCAGTCAATGAAAACAAGCATGCAGGTACAGCAGGCAGTGAAGAAAGCTAATGGCATGCTGGCCTTCATCACAAGAGGAATTGAGTATAAGAGCAAAGAGGTCCTTCTGCAGCTGTACAGGGCCCTGGTGAGACCGCACCTGGAGTATTGTGTGCAGTTTTGGTCTCCAAATTTGAGGAAGGACATTCTTGCTATTGAGGGAGTGCAGCGTAGGTTCACGAGGTCAATTCCTGGAACAGTGGAACTATCATATGTTGAAAGATTGGAGCGACTGGGCTTGTATACACTTGAGTTTAGAAGGATGAGAGGGGATGTGATTGAGACGTATAAGATTATCAAGGGATTGGACACTCTGGAGGCAGGAAGCATGTTTCTGCTGATGGGTGAGTCCAGAACTAGAGGACACAGTTTAAAAATAAGGGGTAGGCCATTTAGAACAGAGTTGAGGAAAAATTTCTTCACCCCGAGAGTGGTGGATATATGGAATACTCTGCCCCAGAAGGCAGTGGAGGCCAACTCTCTGGATACTTTCAAGAAAGGGATGGATAGAGCTCTTAAAGATAGTGGAATCAAGGGTTATGGGGATAAGGCAGGAACAGGATACTGATTGTGGATGATCACCCATGATCATAATGAATGGTGGTGCTGGCTCGAAGGGCTGAATGGCCTATTCCTGCACTTATTGTCTATTGTCTATTCCTTTGTGATTACCCTTATTTAAGCTTAGCGCAGTTGTTTCCCACCCATGTTCATCCCTCAGCATTTATTACCCATCCCTACTTGCCCTTGAGAAGGTGGTGGGCTGCTTTCTTGAACCACTGAAGTCCAAGTGCTGTAGGTTGACCCACAGTGCCATTAGGGAGTGAATTCCAGGATTTTGATCCAGGAATGGCAGTATGTTTCCAAGTCAGGATGGTGAGTGACTTGGAGGGGAACTTGCAGGCGGGTGGTGTTCCCATGTATCTGCTACCCTTGTCCTTCTAGCTGGTACTATTTGTGGGTTTGGAAGTTTCTGTCTCAGGAGCATTGGTGAATTTCTGCAGTGCCTCTTGGGGATCGTACGCATTGCTGTTGCTGAACATTGGTTCCTCAACCAAGTGGGCTGCTTTTGTTCTGGAATTCTAAATTTTATCATGCTATGGTCACTGTTTCCTACGCATCTTTTTTTACTCTGCCATTTGAGCTTGCCTCGTTAAACATCACCAGATCTAAAATAGCCTGATCCCTGGTTGGATCCACTACATATTGTTTGAGGAAGCTGTCCCAAATACATTTAGTGAATTCTTCCTTGTGGCTACCTCTGCCCATCTGACTGTCTGAATCTACATGAGGATTAAAATCACCCATAATCTGCCTTTGTTACATGCCCTTGTGACCTCGTTTATTCTCAATTCCATCATATAAGCTATTGTTGGGGTGGGGCCTATGGGCTACTCCTACTGGTGTTGTCTTTCCCTTTTTATTTCTTAACTTCACCCATAGTGATTCTATAGCTTCCAATCTTGCTATCAATCTTATTCCATTCTGTACCAATAATGTTACCCCACCACCCTCTCTTTCCTGCCTGTCCTTTCAAAAAGCCACAAGCCTGAAACTGTAGTTCCCAGCTTTGATCTGTTGTGCTGTTAATTCATTTGTTATTCCAAATATGTGCATTTAAATAGGGAGCCACTAATTTTGTCTTTTGACCATTTTTCCCATTGTGACCTTATTTGCTGTTGTCCCTTCCTACCCCACTCTGGTTATCCAAGCATCTGCCGCCTAATGCTGCCATATCCTCGTGCTTTATCCAGCTATGTTTCCATCAGCATGGAATGTTGGAACTTTCCTCGGCTGGCATTCATTGCTGTTCATCCTGTGTTTGAACATCTGACTTGCCTTACTGGTTGACTTCCCCATGTAAACCCCCTCTCCTGTTATGCCCTTCAGCCCCTCATCATCTCTCTTACCATTACAGTATGAGCATTTGTTACTTTGAATATTTTTATTCTTTCCTGGGATGTGAGCATTGCAGTCAAAACCACCTTTATTCACCAACCCCAATTGCCCGAGAGAAGGTGGTAAACCACATTCTTGAACTGCGGTAATTGTGTGGTATAGGCAGAGTGACAAAGCCATTAAGGAGGGAGTTCCAGGGTTTTGACCTAGTGACATTGAAGGAATGGTGATATGTTTCTAAATCTAAGTGGAGAGGTGGTTTGGAGGGAAACATGGTTCCATGTATCTGCTGCCCTGTCCTACTAGGTGGCCTTGGCAGTGGGTTTAGAAGTTGCAATTTTAGGAGTTTTGGCAATTTGCTGCAGTGCATCTTGTAGATTTTGCACACTGCTCATCCTCAGTATCCTCAGGTACTGAATCAGTCTGTGTTCACATGTAACAATATCTGGACAATATCCAGGATTGGGCTGTCAAGTGACATTCGTGCCACACAAATGCCAGGCTATGACCATCACCAATAAGAGACAATCTAACCACTGTGCCTCGACATTCGGTGGTGTTACCATCACGGAATCCCCCACTATCAAGATCCTGGGGGTTTACCATTGACCAGAGACTCGACTGGATGCACCACATTCGCACAGTGGCTACAAGAGCAGGCCAGAACCTAGGAATACATTGGCGAGTAATTCACCTCCTGACTCCTCAAAGACTGTCCGTCCTCTACAAGGCACAAGTCAGGAGTGTGATGGAGTACTCCCCACTTGCCTGGATGAGTGCAGCACCAACAACACTCGAAGCTTCACGCCATTCAGGACAAAGCAGCAGCTTGATTGGCATGACATCCACTCCCTCCACCACTGACGCGCAGCAGCAGTGTGTACTATCTACAGGATGCACTGCAGGAATTCACCAAAGATCCTCAGACAGCACCTTCCAAACCTACAACCACTTTCATCTAAAGGACAAGAGCAGCAGATACATGGGAACACCACTACCTCCAGGTTCCCCTCCAAGTCACTCACCATCCTGACTTGGAAGTATATCGCCGTTCCTTCATTATCACTGGGTCAAAATCCTGGAATCCCCTCCCTAATAGCATTGTGGATCAACCCACAGCCGGAGGACCGCAGCAGTTCAAGAAAACAGCTCACCACCACCTTCTCAAGGACAACTAGGGATGGACAAGAAATGCTGGTCAGCCAGTCGCGCCTGTGTCCCACAAAACATGAATAGAAAAAAAAAACACTTGCCACTGTGTGCGTTGGTAGTGGAGAGAGTTAATATTGAAGGTGATGGATAAGGTGCTAATCAAGTAGGCTGCTTTGTCCTGGATCCTGTTGAACTTCTTGTATGTTGTTGGGACTGCACCAATCTGGTCAGTCAAGCTGTATGCCACCACAGTCCTAATTTGTGTATCAATAGATAGTTACAGAAAGGGTTACAGCACAGGAGGCCATTTAGTTGTGTGCCTGCTGGCTATTTGTAAGAAACTGTTTTGCATGATAGACTGCACACCACATTCAAGTCATTAATAGATGTCAAAGGAACTGAGTTCCGGGGACCTAGCTTTTGGGAATCCTATATTATATAACCTACCTTCAGGCTGAAAAACAATCATTTCACCATATTCAATTCCTATCTTTAAACCAACTTCATGTTGCCTTTTTCCTGATGTTTTTCCCAAGCACTTTTTGTATAAAGGAATATTTAGTATCCAGTGCTGCCCTTTGTTGAGCCAGTTCTCCATTCACATGCCCATTTTGCCATACAGTCCCCACAGTGTGGAAAAGGCCATTTGGCCCAACAAGTCCACACCACCCCTCCAAAGTGCATCCCACCCAGATCAGTTCCCCTACCCCTACATTTTCCACGTCTAACCCACCTAACCTAAATATCCCTGGACGCCAAGCGGCGATTTAGCATGGCCAGTCCACCTAACCTGCACATCTTTGGACTGTGGGAGGAAACTGGAGCACCCGGAGGAAACCCACACGGACACAGAGAGCGTGCAAACTCCACACAGACAGTCGCCCGAGGGTGGAATTGAACCCGCGTCCCTGGCACTGTGAGGCAACAGTGCTAACCACTGAGCTACCGTGTTGTGGCTGAATCTCACTGCTCGCCTTTGCTATGATCTCTGGGTTCAAGTCTATCCACAGGAGATCTAATTGAGACCTTATTGTAATCTGTTGTACATTAGCACATTTCATTCCCAAGCTATTTATGCCTCAATTCTGGTGTACCTTGAATATCTTTCCTTAAACTGCACCCTGGTTTCCAACCCCATTTCGTTAGTTTAAACCTTTAGCAGTGTCAGGCAAATAGGTTATATTCTTACAATTTCCACTGGAGCAGAAGTTGGTGTAAGGTACTTTGAGAAAATAAGCAGTGTTGTCGTGTATGCTGTGTCTTTTCAAATGAACAACGTGCTAGCTCTATTTCAGTTGCTGATGTTGGAGGAAGTGTCACCCAGACTATGTCAACTTCTACATTTTCTAATTTCCATGCATTGTCTTTTGAAGATAAGATTTCTGGCATATTCTGAAAGCATTGTTTGTGCCTTGCAGCGTGAGATTTGGCAGACTGTGTGCATTTGTGCAACAAATCTTTGGCAAGTGCTTCTCTGCACAACTTCCAGCTCTGTCTGTTTGACATCTGGCTTGGTTTAGATCTTGTCATCTAACCTGCGTGTTGAGTTAACCCCCTCTCCTGTTCTGCCTTCCACCCTCTCATCATCTCTCTTACCATTACAGTATGGGTATTTGTCACTTTGACTATTTTTAATCTTCCCTGGAATGTGGGTGTTGCCTCTATTTCACAGAGAGATTGCAAAACAAAAAATTATATCCCTACTTTATTGTTGCACAGTGCTTTTTGCTTGTGATCAGGACCTTTCCCATTCCTTACAGTGCGCAAACTGAATCACATCCTGACAAATGGTAACCCAATGAGAGCAGCACGCGCACTCTACTTATGATCAGAGATGTGATGAACATTAATTGCGTGCATGCTGATCCGTCTTCCTGAATAAAATTAAGGTTTGGGTATCAATGTTCTTGCAAAATGCCAAACGTACCGTAAAAGGAATCAGTGTCAGGACTGTTTATGATGACATGCTCATGAGAAATCCTGCAAATGTACTGTAAAGCAGTAGATGTATGTTGGCTTGGCTGCTTCTAGTTGGAGAACAATGCTGGGATTGGTACTACCTGCACAGCAGTGTTACTAACATTCTGATGAAAAGCATGACACTCACTTCTGTGTCCAACAAAGAAAGTTTATGACTTTGATGATCTCTCTTTTGCAGGCATGCAGCCATGCATCATCTTTGATAAAGTAACTTAAGTAGCTTGTCCTTCTAGAAAACTGAAAGAAATTTTTATCTTCAGTTTTGAGATTTTATGGTCAGGAGCCAAAACGTTTAAGACATGCATTCCTCCAGCTGACATTTAATCCTTTCGACATTCCTGATGCTGTTGATCTTGTTTGCATTTGTCTGGGACACAGTGGACCACTCTTGACTTGTCCATTTTGGGTTGTCTGATAAGAACTCTTAGCATTTGGTTATTAGACTGTTGAAATGTTAATTCTGGTTTAGTAACTTCAATCAATACTATAGCAACCCATACTTATATTGAATCACTTGAGGGGACAACTGACCTCCTGAAGAAAATGTGAACGCTTTTCTTTGTTTGAATTGATGAGGGATTAATCCATCATGATGGGTTAGAGGTAAGGGTTACAATCCCAATATATGTACCAACATCTTATTATCCAATTTCCTCACTGCTTCAACAACTAATAGTTGAGAAAATAAGTTATGATCAGTTTTTAGTGCAATTTCCCTGCCCTTCAGTTACTGTACATTTTCCTGTGTCCTTGAAAGTCTTCAGTTTCATCATCTTGACAGGATCCTGAGAGCTGATACTCTTAGTGTTGTTGTTACTTCTGACAAAATGTCATGAATACCTTCTTTCCCTTTTTCTTGACCATCTTAAGATCCCTGACTTTAATGCTAATGCAACTTAACATAGAACATAGAACATTACAGCACAGTACAGGCCCTTCAGCCCTCGATGTTGTGCCGACCTGTCATACCGATCTCAAGCCCATCTAACCTACAGTGTTCCATGTACGTCCATATGCTTATCCAATGACGACTTAAATGTACCTAAAGTTGGCGAATCTACTACCGTTGCAGGCAAAGCGTTCCATTCCCTCACTACTGAGTAAAGAAACTACCTCTGACATCTGTCCTATATCTTTCACCCCTCAATTTAAAGCTATGCCCCCTCGTGCTCGCCGTCACCAACTTGGTGCAGTTTTTTTCTCAGAATTAACCATATTTTGAATGATGACTGTGGCATTCCTCTGAAGATTATCGAGACTAGAAATGTTAACGTGCTGTCTCTCCATGGATGCTGTCTGACCTGCTGTGATCGCCAGCATTGATTGTTTTCAGTTTGTTGCATTCCTCTCATTTGTTTCAAAAAATGATATTATCAGAATTTGATGATGGCCTGTAGACTGGCATCTGCAAACTCTTTTCCTAATACAGGTATAAATACCATTGCAGTGTGAAACATTCCCCATCTGAAGATTAGTTCCTTACAAGCAGAGGACATTGTTGTAATGAAATACCGTGAGCCTTTGCGTAGTTTGCTTAGCACGTTACTACAGTACTCTCAACCAGCCTACATTTGTTTGCAATATCAGATCTTTGCTGCAAGGTTGTGTTCAGTGTTATTGAGCTCAGTCGGACTGGGAGGTATCCGGTGTTTAGTTTCTGTGGGATTGAAGTTCTGTGAAGCAGGGTATTGATGCCAGTTTATTCAGGCAAAGCATTGTATTCATTTATGAAAACTGAGGAAATAAGCTGTGTTCATCATCTTGGACATACATAAGATTATTAAGCCCTATCTGTACTGTCTTCTCAGAACCTGTGCACTTGTTGTTTATTCTCCACTATACAAATCAATATTCGCAGTGATGTCGAGTGGTTGTATGAATTTACTTCATATAATTTTCTTGGGTACTTTTCGTTGCTTTACTCTGGCTGACTCATCCCTTTGAATTATTATGCTATTTGAGTTGTCAGGAAAGGGTACAACTTTCAATGTCTGCCCACAGACAGTGTTTGCTTGATACAGTTGAGAAAAAGAGCTTGGAGAAATTCAGTGGCAGCTTGGTAAAGTTAACTGTTTGATTTAAAAACTGAAATTGTGTCAGTGATTAAATACTTAGGAGCAGTCAAAAGCTCTGGAGAATTTTATCTCGGGTGAAGAGATTGAACTACTAAAACATGAGCGGTCATTGAGGAAGTCACTGTCTGGGAGGCTTTGAAGGAGTTCCAAAGCTAGATCTTCAGAAGTGAAGAATTAGAATCCCTTGCAAAGGTGCTAGAGCTTTCATGGGATTTGGTGAACTATGTTGTCACTAACATCTGGTGATTTCTGCCCTGACTGCCTCAATCATTTAAAGTGTAGCCTGTGGGATCTTTGACCACAGTTTGTCTGTTAACTCGTTTACCTTGTTAATCATGAATATCTAAGTTTTATATATAGTTTGTGGTTTAGAATCATTATCTTACCTGTTTGGTATACCAGGTTAGTTATTACTGCTGTTGTTTGTTTTATACAATAAAGATGATATCTTTTTGGTGTTTCAATTCACCCTTGGGAACCCTGTCACTTTATTGTCTTACCTTTGGTTCTTCTACACATTCTATTTTTTAAAAGATTATGGACTATGAAGTCAGATCATAACAAATAGCTAGCTTGTCCATTATTCTCCAAACTGGGCTTATTATGCTACTCTTTGTTTGAGATTTTAGGTTTTGTACAAGGAAGCTTTGATACCCTCTTTTTCTGAAAGATGCATTTTTAAAACAAATTGTTTGGTTTTGTCATTCTAAGAGCCTCCAGTTCTTTACAATTTTTCCCTCGATAACCACATCACAAGTGCAGATATCCTGTCTGGTGGAGGTTGCTTTTTGCAGTATGGTCTTGGTTTTTTTTTGATAGTAAACATTTGTGTATCTCAGACAATGGCTGAGATGATATCTGTTCAGAAGTGCCAAGATCTTGTCCACAGATGAGTAACAAGATTGCATCTCAATACTGTGATAGAATCCCTACAGTGTGGAAACAGGCCCTTCGGCCCAACAAGTCCACA
The DNA here is from genome assembly GCF_030684315.1 of Stegostoma tigrinum. NCBI lineage: Eukaryota > Metazoa > Chordata > Chondrichthyes > Orectolobiformes > Stegostomatidae > Stegostoma > Stegostoma tigrinum. The sequence goes on along the minus strand of NC_081404.1, from coordinate 7,837,366 downwards.
CCAAGCCTTAGAGCATCCCACCCAGACCCATCCCCCTATAACTCACCAAATCTACACTCCCTGAGCACTATGGGCAATTTAGCATGGCCAATCCACCTAACCTACACATCTTCGGACTGTGGGAGGAAACCCATGCAGACACGGGGAGAATGTGCATACTCCACGCAGACAGTCACCGGAGGCTGGAATCGAACCTGCGTCCCTGGTACTGTGAGGCAGCAGTGCTAACCACTGAGTCACTGTGCTGCCCCTGTGAGGAGCAGCATACCTGCCATTGTGGTCTCACATTGTATCAGCATCTCACGTTCTGTCTTTTTGTCTCATCCAGTTGTGTATCTCCACAATATTCTTGTCTTTCTTGCCAAGAATGCCTTGCGGGTTTTCCCTTGGTTTTGGTCATGTTTGAGCAAAGCTGTTGAACCTTAGTGATGACTTCACTCCTGTCTGCTCTGGTTCTGCTTCAGCCAAACAAAAATGAAAAGTTAAGTTCTTAAAAAGTCAAGAAATGAAGTGCATGAGGAGTTAAAGCATCAGAAAGAAAATGTAAAATGAATGTGATAGATGTTATTAATGATGCGCCCAAAATATCATTTTTAATTTTTTGATTAACTTGACCAGTATAAGCTTGAGAAATCCCAACTGCTGAGTGTTTGGAGTGAGTGACATAAGCACGTGGGATTAAAGCAGGCCCACAGTATGGCTAAGTCAGATGGTGAGAGGAATATTAATATAACCATGCATATATTAAAATAATTCCTGATGAAATATTATAAAATTACATGTCTTGCCTTCACAGTTCTGAATTTCTTTTCTTTCTAGCTTTTTGGCTATGTCACTTTTGGCATTTTTGTAGCAATGTAGCAATGCAGGCCATATTCAATCACATTTTGGATGACTGCAAATTTGGTGCAATAATCAGCACCAAATCTAAACTTTCATTTGCCTTTTCAGCCTTTACTTCTCTTGTTCCAGTGAAATTATTGAACACTGGTGAGAATGTTGTCCAGCTACAATCTGAGAACGGAATTGATCCTTTGGCATCGATGACAACATACTTGCAACAAGCCATTTCTCAGGAGCAATAGGAACAGAAAAGGCTGGACCTCGGACGTTACCTCTCTTTCTGTCTTTACAGATGCTGCTTGTTTCCAGCATTTTCTGCTTTTATTTCAGATTTCCAGCAACAGCAATAGTTTGTTTTCAGATTGTTTTGTAGTACAGATATTATTGCCTAACTTTTGCAAAACTGCCAAATGCATCAGTTGTGTTTGGTAATAAAATTTGCAATCAGTTATATCAACACTGTAGATTTTTGTGTGATTTCTGTATGCTTCTGTCATATTTTCTCACACTTTTCAAGACAGGAATGTTGATTTTTGTGATGTGGTTTCCAAATTTGCATTGTTATTAATTTAAAGTGCTTACAAAGTGGAGGCAGTGAACACATTTTTTTTGTGACTTATGTTCATATCTACCTCCAAGCAGCACCACAAACCGTTCTGCAGTGTCATTTCGAGCTGCATACTGATTGGAGAATGAGGTGCACTTGGGGGATTCCCGCATGGCGTAGTAGTCACCCATTGCCCCTCTGCCTTCATGTTCTTGCAGTGCTCTCTCATCAGTCTTCTTAATTTTCAGTGCTTTTTCTGTCTCCTGCTGACTCCCTCAGGCTTGCTGTCGGTCTTGACTGACTCCCTGCCTTTTAATTCTGGGTCTGTGGCATTCTTTCTCCTTGAGTTCTGTCTTGATTGCTGGACAAACCTTCAGGTGTCAAGAGGTGAGTTGCTCACTGGAGGATTCTTGGCTCTCCCTGCTTTTGCTCTCTCACCAGCACTAACACACATGCAGGCACACAAAGACCAACAGACACAGCCACACCTTGCCTGCGATGCCATAGCCAAAGAACACAATATGACTTTGAGGAAGCAAGGATGCTGTCAACTATAAAACCATATCTGAGCATGCCTCCATCTCTTACAGTAAAAAAAATCAAAGAGAGCTGTGTACGGTTTTAATAAAAATCATAGGATGTGGGCATTGCTGGCTAGGCCAGCATTTGTTACCCATCTCCAGTCGCCCTCGAGAAGGTGGTTGACTGCTGCCTTAAACTGCCGCAGTCCATGTGCTGTTTCAGCACCAGATGTGAGGAACAGACAGTAAGTGCTTTACATTTTGCTGTATTTCTCTGCATTCATCTTGCTGTCGGTTGAACTGGTCCTTCACTTGACTATTTAACACTCTCTATGCTCGTTTTAGTTTCTTCCCAAAGTGATCTCTAACAATTGTACTTCTTTTGCAGTATTTTGGCCAGATGAGCAGGGTGGATGGAATTTCTGATCTTCCCAGTGTCCCAGTAGAAGGACAACAGCCCCTCCTCGAGTATGGGAGAACTCCTCAACAGGCATCTCTTGTTGACAATGCCATGTTACAAGACAACACCAATGAAGTTGGAATCTTGCAGGATAGCTCTGTAAGTCACGAGATGGTGGGTTCTCACCGCCTCCTGCAGAGTGGAGCAATTAGCCATCAAGGAATGATAACTGGCAATGACGCATTGACTCAGACCACCTTGAGAAATGCAGATGGACCAGACAGCCATGCTGCTGTTACTGTGACACAGAGTTTACCCTGTGCAACCCAAGTAAGTACCTATTCTCAAAAGCTCTAAAGAGCCTTGGGCATCCCAAGTATGCAAACACGAAAAGCTAGTCGATTGGTTTGTGAGCCCGTCAAAAAGGCCAATGGAGTGCTGACCTTTATCTTGAATGCAAGAATACAAAAAGGAGGAAGTTATGCTTGAGTTATATAGTGTCTTGATGAGACCCCGTCTGGAATACTAGGTTCCGTTCAGCACCCTTCAGGATGGATCTATTGGCCTTAGAGCGGTTGTAGCACACATTTACCAAAATGGTACTAGATTTAACAGAGTTAAATTGTGAGGACAGATTTCATAAACCTGGATTGTATTCTCTTGAGTATAGAATATTGAAATGTTAAAATGTTAAAAGATTCTATAAGTTAGATACTGTCACAACCTTCTCTTCCATTATCGTTGCTTCCATGCTTGTTTCTTCGGACAAGAATCCTATTCCCCCCCACCACATAGAGCCTTTCACCTGTCTCAGTACTCCTGCTCCACCTGACCCCCCCTCTCTGGCTGTTTCCTGGCATTTTATCTCTTCTTTAAGAACTGCTGGTGTGACGTTGGCTGCCTTAGTTTCTCTGCGCCCCCCCCCCCCCCCCCCCCCCAACCTCTCTCACTTGAACCTGTCTCCCTATGAGCTTGCTGCACTCTGTTCTCTCAGGTCCAACCCCTATCTTGCTATGAAACTGCTGATAAGGGAGGATGCGATCGTCTTTTGGCGTGCAGACCTCTACCTGGCAGAGGCTGAGTGCCAACTCTCGGATACTTCCTCCTGGGTCATGACCCCATCACTGAACACCAAGCTGTTGTTTCCAGGACTGCCGTGGACCTCGTCCCTAATGGCGATCCTACCTGCACAGCTTTCTGTCTCTCAGTCCACCAACCCTGCCGAGCCTGCGTCTCGTCCTTCTCAAAATCCACAAACGGGACTGCCCTGGCAGACCCATTGCTTTAGCTTGTTCCTGCCTCGCTGAACTTTTTCTTCCTACCTTGACCTTATTTTACCCCCTTTCATTGTCCAGTCTCTTCCTCTTACATTCATGATCATCTTCCCTAAATTGATAGGTCAGTAGTGGGGATGTTATTGATGCCTGCGTAATGTGTAGTTCCATTTCTGGTTCCTCGTTCTGATGCAGTCTGTGCCCACGACACCTGGAAGGCATTCAGACTTTTACTGATTGGATAGATGGTAGCATTAGAAGTAATGTTACTGGACTAGTAATCCAGGCAGCTAGGCTGATGCTCTGGGGATGAGTTCAGATCTCTCCATAGTAGTAAGGAGAATGTTAAATTCAATTAATTTATAGTTCTGGAGTTAAAAACATTGGTCTCTGTAATAATGATCTTAAATCTGTGTTGCTCAGGTCACAGCACCATCAGCTAATAGGAAAGATTTTTCCTACCTTACCTTAGCATGCCATGATCTTGTACATATTTTGTAGAAGATCAGCGAATCCCTACAGTGTGGAAACAGGCCCTTCAGCCCAACAAGTCCACACCGATCCACAGAGGAACCCACCCAGATACACCCCCTCCCCCACCCCCAATCTACACATCCCTGAACACTATGGGCAATTCAGCATGGCCAATCCACCTAGCCTGCACATCTTCGGACTGTGGAGAGAAACCGGAGCACCCGGAGGAAACCCACGCAGACGTGGGGAGAATGTGAAAACTCCACACAGACAGCCACCCGAGGGGCGAAATCGAACCTGGGTCCCTGGTGCTCTGAGACAGCAGTGCTAGCTACTGTGCTGCCCCGAACATACTTTCACTCCAGATGGGACACGAGCCCACAATCCCTGGCTTAGGAGGCCTGCACTTTATCCATTTATCAAATGTGCCCTCGTTCGCTAAGGAGAATAGCCCTCCCCTTTCTAATCTAACTGTGTAACTGAAATATCCCACTTTCAAACTATGCCGGTAAATCTCAAAAGATTTTAATTTAAACTTAGTTAGCCAACTGCCAGTTGATTTTCTTTTTCTGTAAAACATTTTAAGTGATTTGATTGGTTGCATAAATGATAAAATTGTGAATGTCACTTTGCAGTTTGCTTATCACAAAGGGCAACATGTTCCAATTTTAGGGCTGGCAGACTCTACTGTACAAATGTTTACATAGGCACATTTTAAACATTAAATGTAGCATGGCTCAAAGTCATGGAGCTTAGGAAGTAAAGTCTGTAGGTAGGCAAGATTTTTATTACCATACAGAAGGGAATGATGGCTTTGGGGCAATATAATTGAGGTAATAATCTTAAAGTAATATATTTGTCATCATGCAAAATGCCTAATCAGTTAAGTTTTCAAACTAGAGCCTTAAACTAGATGAACAAAGCAAACCTCATTGGTCTGCATTTATTGGTTGGGGCATTGAGTACAAGAGTTGGAAAGTGATGTTGCAGCTTTATAAACTTTGGTAGGCCACACTTGGTGGGGGGGGGCGGGTGGCGTTGGTGAGCGGGGATGCGGGGTGGAAAAGAAGTTCACAGGAGATGTGAGGCGCAAGGTTTTTTGGTAGGTGTCTGGAAGTAGCAGGTGCTTGGAACACATACCGGGAGTAGTGGAGGAGGTAGATAGGCATATGAATAAGCAAGGATTGGAGGGATATAAACCATGGACAGGCAGAAAGGATTAGTTTAATTTGACAAGATGTTAGGCACAACATCATCATTGGTTATTTCGCTAGGGGAACTTCCTTGCTGTTTAAATAATTCCATTGGATGTTTTACTTCTGCCTGAGAGGGAAGTTGGGACTTCAGTTTAACATCTCATCTGAAAGTTGTCTACCATGAGAATGCAACACTCCTTCAGTGTGACGCTGGTGTTGCATAGGTTACTAAGTTGCTGGAGTGGAGCTTGGATTCATAACCTTTTCGCTTGGTGCTATCAGTGAGCCATGGCTGGCATTCTACACCAAGGACATAGCGGTCTCAGTAATAGAGAGCCACAGAATGGCCAATCTGTTGTTTTATGTGAAGCCTTCCTTATGCGTTATTTCTTCTCATGAAAGGTACTGGGTAAAAGCAGGGTGCTTGAAGGAGTTGAACAGTTTGATGGAAAGAAGCAGAGCGAACAAGAAGACCTAGTAAAATTGAGAGGAAATGAAAATCTTTTGAAGCTCGGAGAGAATGAAGAATTGCTGAAGTTCAGACAGCATGAAGAATTGATGAAGAAACAAAAGAGTAAAAAAATTCGTACTCCTTCCAAAGTAAGTTTTCAATGCTTTTTTGTAAAAGTTGTGGTCTGGAGTTTCTGTTAGGGGTGTAATCTAGACAATGCACTGAAATGGTCTTGGGGAGGAGAAACTGCATGTAGGTCCTTTTTGCATAAGGCTCGCTTGCATAGGACCAAATGTAAACTCTCACTACATGAACTAGCACAATCCAGCAGCAATATTGAGCATAATTGTTGTAGCCTCAATATTACTGAATTCAGCTCACTTTAATGAGAAAAGTTGGCCAAAGCATCACTACAGCTAGGCCAGTCAAGAATTTCACTCGCTGTTGGTCACAGATCTTGGGTTCCAAGGGCTAATCAGTAGACTGAATTTGAATTCAGATTAATTTAATCGTGTTATAGTGGCAACAGCATGATGAGAAACTGACATGAGTGAAGTTAGTGTTGATTGCTGGAGAGTGCAGATCAAGCCAGTAGCAACAGTTTGTGAGGTCCGCGGCCCTTGTGCCTATGATTCTAGGTGCAGTGTGATGAGCCATCCTGGGACAGGCACAGTTGGAGGAAACCTGCTGTGCTGATTGGGGGGCCTGGCCAGTTTTGCAGACTTTTGAGACTGAGTCAAAGGCCATGGAAATGATGGCATTAAGTGGCCTTTGCTGAATTTTTAAGGTGCATCTCATTTATCTCATTTGTGGCTGCAATGGCCCTATTAACTATTCTAGCTCCATCATCTAGTGCCAGTCTTCTGCCTTTTCTCCCATATCCCTGCACATCATTACTATCCAAAAAGCCATCCAATGCCTTTTTGAATGCCTCAATTGAACCTGCCTCCGCCATGTTTCCGGGCAGTGCATTCCATATCCTAACAACTTGCTGTGCGAAAATGTTTCTTTTCATATCATCCTTCTTTTTCCAATGACTTTAAATTTATGCTTCCTGATCTTGTTTCTTTTACGAGGAGAAACAGTTTCACCCTATCTACTCTGTTCACTCCACTCATGTGTTTAAAAATCTCAATCAAACTCATCTTGGCTGTCTTCTGTCCGCGAAGATCAGTCCATTTCTTCAATCTATCCTCATCCTTATAGTTTCTCATATGTGGAACTATTCTTGTAAGTCACTTTTGCACTCTCTCCACTGCATTCGCATCTTTCTTTTGGTGGGGGCCTATAACTGTACTTAGTCTTTCAGCTGAGGTCTAAAAAGTGTCTTGTATAAATTCAACATCACCTCCTTGTTCTTGTACTCTGTGTCCCTATTAATAAAGCCAAGGACACTCTATACTTTGAGATAACAAAGTGTGGAGCTGGATGAATACAGCAGGCCAAGTAGCATCTTAGGAGCACACTCTATACTTTATTTATTTCACTCTTCACCTGTCCTGTTACCTTCCGTGATCTATGCACACATATACACTGAGATCTCTCTGCTTCCGCACCCCCTTTAGAATTGTACCCCTACTTTATATTGTCTTTCACTGTTCTTCCAAACTGCATTACCTCGTAGTTCTCTGCATTGAACTTCATATGCCATCTGTCTAATCACTCTACCAACCTGTTGATGTCCAGCTGGAGTTCTGCACCATCCTTCTCACAGTTAACAATTCTTCCATGTTTAGTGTCATCTGCAAACTTGGAAATGGTCTCCTGCACACCAAGATCCAGGTCATTAATGTACATCAGGAAAAGCAGGAGTTCCAATTCTGACCCCGTGCAACTGCATTACAAACCTTGCTTCAGCCCAAAATACATTCACATCCAAGTATCCATTATCAGTACAACTCTATTTAAAATCCCCTGTTATTTTGCATTGTTTGACCAAGATTGTGCTGTTATCCTGATGGGAACTCCAGGCCTGAAATTTGATTTTTTGTGCTCAAAGTGGGAACGTATGTTTGTTCACATGAGAACTATTTAATTGATAATACAAATCACTGTTTTGAAGGGTTTTTCTAATAGTTTGGTGGGCACTTAGTGTCTACATGTTAACGTACTACATAAAGTAGATACCACACAAAGGCCTGGATGGTTCCATAATGTCACAGTGACAACAAATGCGGTATTACTCTGTTGTTCTGGGGAGTTAAACATAGTTTTGTTTTAACAGTGTAAACCAGCATCAGGGAAAAGTGAAAAAAAATGTTAGTCAGGAAACGAACAGGACAACAAGATGAGAATGGTGCACTGGAATTCATCTTGGATTGCTGTATCAAAGGAGCTACTGCAAACATGAAGTACTGAACAGCCTCCAGTCGTGTAAATCTCAATTGTTTCTATTTCGTCTTTTCCTCGTGCCCAGCTTAATGTTTGGAAAGGTGAAGAGTGAGCCCAATAACCCCTCTAGATGGCTTTTAACCTTCCCCTTGATAACTTCTATACTGTGCATGGGATATCCATGCCTTTTACATTGAACTGCATTTGCAGTTGAGCATCTCGAGTTCAAAGCCCGTCAAGTTCTCTTCGTAAAATCATGGCTGCATCTTCTGAGTTTATGCACACCTTTTGTCATTTGCTAATTATCTAGTATTGTGACTGCAGACCAGACTATTTCTGTATGTCAGGAACTGGATGTTGGGAATTTCCTCATACATGTTTCTGATTGGAGTTTCTGTTGCATTCTGATAAAGTTACGCTGATAGTATTGGGTGTGTTCCAGCTCACCACCATCTCTCTTGACTAAACTGTTGCAAAAATTGTGACACTACTTATTCGATATCCAGTAAAATTAAATATTGGGAAGACTGAGCCACTGTTTTCAGTCCCAGTTCCTATGACACGTAGATCAGTTGGACCTGTCTCTGCATGGAAGTTTAGCCTGACCACTACCTCTGTCTCTGTAGAATATTTGTTTTACCTGAAGCTACAAAAAGGCATTTAATACATATCCTTTTGTAAAATATCCAGTTCTGTATTCGTAATAGTAGTAAAGGGTAACATATGAACATCAGTGAGAAAGGATCTTGGTTCAGGCTCAGGAAGAAGAGATTAGGAATGCAAAAGCCAGAAAATGTTGGTGAAAGTAGTTTATAAACCTTATTAAGTTATATTGTTGGACAGGGTGTTAAGCAAGAAATAATTGGAATTTATAACAAAAATGATAAAATAATTGTGGGGACCTTCGTTATTCTTGTAGACTGGACAAATCAAATTGGCAAAGATCGCCTGGGAGATGAATGTAGAATGCTCTTGTACCAGTTTCCTGGAACGTTATATTATGGAACCAACTGGGTCTGAAGCCATATTAACATAAAAGCATAGGAAATAGGAGCAGGAGTAGGCCATTCCTTCCTTCAAGCCTGCTCCACTATTCATTATGATTATGACTGATGACCCAATAGCCTGTCCTGCTTTTTCTGTCTATCCTTTGATCCCTTTAGTCCCAAGTGCGATATCCAGCGTTGCTCCTTCATCAAGTGTATTGAGAGGCATCCAGACACAGAATTTATAAGTAAAAGATCATACAACTGATGTGAATGTATTGGATAAACCTAAAATGTCTGGCTGACTCCCTCCTGTTAAATCTTTAATCAGTTAGAAAGGAGATGCAGGCATCGACTGATTAAAATGCAAATCCCAGAATTTCTTCCATGTCACTGCACCTCCTTTTTTTTAAACTTATAAATTCTGTGTCTTGATGCCTCTCTCAATACACCTGATGAAGGAGCAACACTCTGAAAACCAGCATTTTCAAATAAACCTGTTGGACTATAAGCTGGTGTCATGTGTCTTTTGACCTTGTCCCTCCCTGTCCAACACTGGCACCTCCACATCACTTTCACATTATGACTGGTCCAATTAACGTTGGGAAGTGAAAATCCCCGACTGTCGTTATCCTATTAGTTTTACATTTCTCTGTTGGACAACATTCTGAAAGTGCAACTAGGCAGCCTGTTGCCGGAAAAGATGTGGAGTAGCAGTTTCAGTTTAGAGTCTGATATGATGCTCAGGTTGCGAGGAGGAGTGTGGATTAACCTCAGTTCATAGATACATAGGGATAGAGTGGACAGGGTGGGACTAATGTTTGCAGCACAAAGTGATGCGAATGACTTGACTTAGTTCGTGCAAATTTCCACTCATTCAGTACTGCGTGTGTCAAACCCACCAGCAGACACACTCAGTAGCAATCAGCAATTATATGATTGTTTTTTCTTGTAAACTTGATTTTTAACTGAGTCCTATGTATCATTTATATCAACACAAATTCCTCCAAATTGAAGTAGGAACTACTGGTTTGCAAACATTTTCTAAACCTCTTAAGTCTCTGTTTTAATCTATTACAAGGGTGCAGCATCATGACTCGAAGTTTGGAGAGTCATTGCAGTAAGCAAGATTGAGTTTCTATTTTCAACATCTTTACAGCATCCTGTCAAGCATTAAATAGCCACTTTTGCTGTTTTCTACCACACTTGGCGTTTTGACTGCTGCACCACATTACTGAGTAGTTGCACATGCTTGGTTTTCTGCAGGCTTACCGTCTCATTGGGAGACGATGCCCCAAACAAATTGTCAGCAGATGAAACCTTCATATTGGAAATTTGCATTGTGCTGTTATCTAAATTCATGACAAATCGCACGAGGCCTCTGTTAATTCTGTTATATATTGAATTCTGTATTGTGGGTTATTTCTGAGGGAAGGAAAGGATGTGCACTTCTGGGGAAATCTCATACCCTGACCCCAGTTTTCTTGATATATCTTTCATCAAGACACTTGAACAGGAAGTCTGTGCTATTGATGTCACTGTTATGTGCCCACACCTCCCTGGAAGCAGAAGCATTGTATCCATTGTTGCTGTCTGTCCCTTGTCCCACTGGCTACCCTCCTCGCTGTCAGCTGTATTCTTTGCTACTCTGTTGCTTGCTGACCTTGCCCTTGTTGCTGGCTGCCTCCCTTACTGCCTGGAGGGAGGCGGCTCTGAATTTTTGAGTCAACCATTTAGTAATTCATTTCAGGGGTGCCAGGCTACTGCATGAAATAAACTTTAAATATGAAGCTATTGCATACATCTTGCAGCACTGCTTATAGTGATGTCACAGGCACTCTGACCGCATGAGCTGAATGTGCCCCCTATTAGCACCAAATCAGCCTTTTCTGTCTTGGAGGCACTGAGTCTCAAGGATTACTGTTCTAGAGTTGCCAGCAGTCCTTTTGGTATTTTGCTAATGTGACTAATGACTGTATAAATTTATAGAGTGAGCACTCGGCAAGCTTATTGGACTGAAGCATGTATCTTAGCAACGTTGACACAAACTCCCTTCCTAGCAAAGCCACTGTATAACAATCCAGAGTGGGAAGCTTGGTCGATTTGATTCATTACATTTCACTACGATGAGAGTGAATGGGAAATAATTGGCTTTGTTGATATTATGTAGCAAATAAACAGAAACGGATGGGTCTGTTTAGAATTCTGTCCAGTGCATGTAATAACCACTGGATTACACAACAAGATCATTTGTGTGTAGAGCTTAAAGTATCTTTTGGGAATTGAAATGAAGTATCAAAAACATTCCTGTAATGAGAATGATTTTCATGCATTGGAGTTCTGGAGAGAGTGGTTGAGTTCATTAGAATTCACTGTGGTGGAAACTCTACCCATTTCCTTCTTAAGATCTTCTCGTTCCTATCTCTGCACCAAGAAACTGCTTTATCCTCAGTGCCCACCACCTCAGTGACTTTACTGCCCTAGTGCCCTTCGTCACCTGTACATTTTATATAGATGACCCTTCCCATCACCCCAGCTGTTGCAGTCTTTCTGTCTGAAGTCTGGATTGCCTTTTATCATTTACGTCATTACTTCCATGACTCTCTTTCTATTCAGATTTTCCTGCTATCTCCAATCCCATTACCATCCCCAGCAGTCTACGGAATAAAATCTTCTAGAGCTTCTCTACGAATGCAGTCACATTCTCAAACTCCTAACTTTCTTGTTTCTATCCCCCCTCCACTGGCCTGGCCCCTTTGCTCCCTTCTCCCTTCCTCCCAGAAAATTAATCATTGTCTTGCATTCCTGTTACTTCCCTTTATAGTGCATATTTTTACCCTTTCACACTAAAGGGGAGCAGATGTGACTGCATGCTGCAAAATTCTCATCAGTCACTGGAATTGGCATGACCATGCATTTTCCTTTCTGTTTTCTTCCCTCTTCCCCTAACTGCTTGACTCTTAGTGGGCTACTATTTCTTGACAAATGGTGTTTGAGTTCTTCAGGCACCCATGGTTTCTAGGTGCAGTTGCTTGACACCTGTTTGTTGTTTTGGTTGCACTTCACCCGGCACTGACTCATTGGAGTGCAGTTCCTCTGCTGCTGACTTGCGGGAATGTATGGCTCCAATGGAGTTGACTTGAAGGAACATACAGCTGTGGCTTTGTCCCTCATTGGTGTCCAATTTCTGTGCGCTGTCTCACTAGGATAGAATTTCCCCTGCACTGACGTTCACTGGCACATAGTTTCCTTTGGCACTAGCTAGCACTGACTTCCACCTGATGCTGAAAGCTACTGAGTACATTGCGAGACTTTTTTAAGAGCACAGATGAAATCAAGGTATCTGAAAGACCTTCCAACAACCCACTACTCAACTTAAAGCACCACCAGCCACACACAGTCATTCAGCACAGAAACAGACCCTTTGGCCCAACTCGCCCATGCTAACCATAATCCCAAACTATACCAGTCCAATTTGCCTGTGTTCCTGCATCTATCACTTCCTCTGGCAGTTTATTCCACTTACAAGCCACCCTCCAAAGTTGCTCCTCAGGTCCCTTTGAAATCTTTCTCCTCTTGCCTTTAAAAATATGGTGCCTAGTTTTGAACTCTCTTTCTCCCCCCACTGCCAAAAAAAAATAGGGAAAATACCATTGCTATTCACCTCATCTAAGCCCCTCATGATTTTATAAACATCTATAAGGTCACCCCTCAACGTCCTATGCTCTAGTGAAAAAACTCCCAGCCTATTTTTATAACTCAAACCCTGCAGTCTTGGGCAACATGCTGGTAAATATTTTCTGAACTCTTTGTTTTCCAGTTTAGTAGTGTCCTTCCTATTAACAGTGTGACCAGAACTGGACACAGTATGGTAAAAATGGCCTCACCAATGCCCTGTACAACCTCAATGCAATGTCCCAACTCATATACTCAGTGGTCTGAGCAATGAAGGCAGGCATGTCAGATGCTGCTTTCACCACCCTGTCTACTTCAAAGAACTCTGTACCTGAATCCTAGGCATCAAAGTACTCGGGGCCCCACGTACACTCACACTCATGTACCCGAAGCATGCACACCACCCACACTCTCACAATTTTTAAAGGCTTTTTTACAAAACAGTTCCTCCCTGAGGGCTTTGTCCAGGAGGCCCTGAGGCTATGACATGAAAAAATCCTGTTCATTTTTACAGTTCAGTCCCTGCTGTAATGCTAGGAGGGTCTCTGAGATTATGTGGCAGAATTTGTAGATTGAGTTTATCAGTCATCTCGGTGCCAATCAGATAGAGTTTCAGCAAATCATTCCTTGATCGAAAGGGACTGCCAAAGATTCATGGTAATAAAATGTGAGGCTGGATGAACACAGCAGGCCAAGCAGCATCTCAGGAGCTCCTGAGATGCTGCTTGGCCTGCTGTGTTCATCCAGCCTCACATTTTATTATCTTGGAATCTCCAGCATCTGCAGTTCCCATTATCTCTGCCAAAGATTCATGTTGATCCCCAGCAACTTAGGTTGCTAACATTGCCTTATCCCCACGTAACTAGTTTCATATCTGTCTTTGTAATGAAATTCTTTCCTTGCTTCTTCTGTGTTTGTGAGTTTTGAGAAGATTTGTAGCTCAGGTTGAGGTTCTGGATGTGAGTTTGCTCGCTGAGCTGGAAGGTTAGTTTTCAGACGTTTCGTCATCATTCTAGGTAACATCATCAGTGAGCCTCCGATGAAGCGCTGGTGTTATGTCCCACTTTCCATTTATCTGTTTAGGTTTTCTTGGGTTGGTGATGTCATGCCCTGTGTTGGTGATGTCATTTCCTGTTCTTTTTCTCAGAGGGTGGTAGATGGGCTCCAAATCAATGTGTTTGTTGATGGAGTTCCGGTTGGAACTCTGTTTGGCTTGTCTTAGGATGGATGTGTTGTCTTCTGTGTTTTGCCATGTTTATGGGCTTAGTGCCCTTTCAGAAAGCTCCTGTCCCCCAACTCTGCATCCTCCCTCCCTGCCTGTCATTTAGGTCCCTCTGTCTGTCTCCTCCTGCACCTTTTGTTTCAAAATAAAACTTGTTGAAATTCATCCTCTGAAACAATCTTTTTCTCCATGTCCACCTTATTAGCTCAGTATCAGTTCTGTTTACCGTGTCTGTGTCAACCATTTGTAGATGGTTTATTTGTTTAAGAATACCATCTAAATGTTGAGAAACGATGACAGATTTGTTTTTTTTCAAATTCTTGATGTTGGGAATTAGTGAGAAATGATTGGACTTTTTTTTAATAGTGCAAGTTAATGAGAAGTAGTTTGCTACACTGGAGTTTTGTAAAAAGGGAATGAATGGCTTTGCCTGATGGAATTCTATGCAGGGGAGTGAACTGTGTGAATGGTTAAGGTAGTGCCATTTTGTAATGTAGGAGTTAACCCATAGCAAGTTACTCCTACATCCCATGACTCTTCTGATGCTCTCCATTACTTTGTTTCAGGTTTCCTGGTTCTAACCATGGCTGTCTAATCTCCCCATATCTATAATCTTCCTATATGAATTTGTACTTCCTTCAATTTTGTACACTATATTCACTACTCACAATGTGGTCTCCTCAACATGGGAGACCAAACACAAGCTGGGTGACTGTTCTGTAGAATGTTTGTTTAGTCCGCAAGTGTGACCCTGAAGTTGCAGTTAGCCATCATTTTTTGTTCTTTACCTTGCTCCCACCATCATCTGACTGATCACTGTATCTGCAGTATTCCAGCGATGCTTAACACAAGCTTGAGGAACAACATCTTATTTTCAATTAGCCACTTTACAGCCTTCTGGACTCAGTCTGAATTTGGTGAATTGAATGTTAATATCTGTCCCCATTCTGCTTCCTTACTGTTTGCTGCTTTTGATTTTACTCTTTTATGTTCTCTTGCTTTCTGGTCTTATGACAAATTACTTGCTGAAGTGTGGTTTCTGCTTTTTGATGCCTCTGATCCTGATCTGAAATATTGATTGGGGCAGAAGGCATATGTTTTCTTTGGCCATTGAATTACTTTGAGACTTAAATCTTGTTCCTCACCTCCATGGATTTGTATTTTCTTTCTTGTTCAGTGTAAATGAATTTAATTTTTTTTATTTGTTGTTCCTCAGTGTGGCTCGATTGCTGTATTGCTCATGATATGCCAGCTGGATGAGCTTGGTTTCCTCCACTGCCCATGTCTTATAGGACAAATGCTTAGTGCAACACAGGAAGTAATGACCAAAGAGCATATCAGCCTGTTGCTGAGTGCTGCCTCAACGACAGCATTAGCAACAGCCTAAGAACTCATGCTTGTCCACATTTCAATCAGGAACTCATGGAAAGCTTTAAAATGATGCATTGAGGGGAGTAGAAGATGTAAAAAAAAGGATCAAAAGAAGAGAAGAGAGAAAATATACCTAAATAGATAATCATAATGTTATGGATGATTAATTCTGTTTTTTTTGCTCTGAAATATATATGATGAAAGTTTGTTCTTTCTAGATATTTCCTGCAACAACTACTTTAGCTGGGAGTACAGTTGAAATCATTTGTGATTATCAGAATATGGATGTTTATACAAAGTGGTCACATATTTTCATTGTTTTTTGAGTTTCCTAGCATGGACATCTGAAGGCTTGTCCGATGTCTTGGCAGTAAGCATGTCGAGCATTGTGTGTGAATATTCTGCCTTTCAGATTCTGGTAGTCGGTGAAGATGGCTCCTTCCTGGTTAAGTCTCCCAAGACTCACATCTGCGAGCAGTGCAGTGCTGCCTTCCGGACTAACTACCATCTGCAGAGGCACATCCTCATCCACACAGGTAGAATGCAAGAACCATGGGTGTGTACAGAGCTCTCAGTAAGCTAAAGAATGTGTACGCTTTCAGAAGAAAATGCCACTGCAGCTAAACTCCTGTTACAGGTGCCAGAAGGCTATTAACACCTTGTCCTATTTAATAAGAGCTCTTTTAAAATTTGAGAAGTCATAAAATTATTTTCTTTTGATCCTGCAATGAGTACATTTAAACTTTCCTGTCTCCTATTTTCTGCTCACTTTCTCACAAGAAAGCGTTGTAGTTCCTTGAGTTCCCCCATCCAAGTGGCCATTGGTCTTGTGTGAACCAGTCATTATCCTTAAATAATTTTAGCATGGCTAAGCCTGATCCTGTCTTTAGTGTACATTACAACGTATACATAATTTCTCGCAGGGGTCTTTTGGTCATGATTAAAATTGAGAAACCTGGCCAATGATGCCTTTACCCAGGGACACTAGAAGGAGTAGTAGTACTCCAACTGCTACCCTAGCGGAGATCAGTAAACGTAACATAGGAGCCAAATCTACGTGGTGTACTTAGCAGTGGAGCCATCAGTGGAAGATTTATAAAAAACATCAGCGAGTGTCTCTTATTGTAAATGTTCTAACATTTTTGAACTGATTTTCTTGGGAGTGGCTACACGTTACATGAAGTCCATCCCTTGTGTATGTTGTGCCTAGGTACAGATTTCTGTGAGCTGGGAATCTGGGCTCACTCTTACACATGTACGATGAATATATATGGTTTGTTTGCATTACAGTTGTTTGTGATTGCTGCACCCAGTACACTGACTTTTACAGTCCCGTTCCGTAAACTGTTTGGTTCCTTTCTGATTTCCATAAGTGTTGGTGTTCTGTATTCAAACTTCAAAAGCACTTTCAAATGCAGGAAGTAAACAGACGACCATGCCTTTCTTTCTTCCCTCTGAACATGCTGCCTCTTGTTAGAAGTTCAGGTCGGCAGATGTCAACCGCCCTTCAGTCCTCTGGTGTACGTGTAGACAGTCTATGCCAGTGGACTGTTTATTTTGGGTGCTGAGGGTGGGGTCAGGTTATAGGGGAGGGGGATGTGGAATCTCACAGCTCAGCCTGATATTGCCCTCATTTGAAGCCCATTGTCTTCAGTATATGTTAATGTGCTGTGATGAGGAGAGGGACCTGTGGCAGTTCCCTTTTTCCCTCCCCCAAACCTAGCTACAGCTCTTGTAGTCGCTCCAACTAAGATCAGCTGACTTGGCACAGATATGAAACTTTGAACCTGGTCTTTCCTTACCTGTTTGGCTTTGGTGTGTTGAACAGCAAAATTGCCAGTTGATTATGCCGGAGGGGCTGAATGGCCTCTTCCTGTTTCTGTTTCTCTGATCAATTTATGGAATTGACCCTACTTATTCAACTAGACCCTGAATCAATAAGTCCCTTTGAATGCTATGTTCAACTTCAAAAAACTAAATGCTGAACACAGTGATGCAAAGTGTAACCTGCCTTTTGCTTCAGATTTGGAGCATAAGATTATCAAAAGTTTTCCGCAACAGCTTTTGCCATCGCAATTTTATCTACTCATATCTGATTCACTCCTTGCTACATACCTAAACAGCACATGATAAACTAGAGCTCATTGTTTTTCTTGTCCTGCAACCTGTCAAAAACAAACCTCAAATTAAATGCAGTTATGAACAGGCCAAGTTCAGTGCACCAAGTAGTTTTGTACTGACTGGTTCTGTTGTAACAAGGTTTGACTAAGTTGGATTCAAATCAGGCCTTTATTTCTTTCCAGTAACCTTGCCTTTTAGCTTTGTAAAAGCAAAGTAGTCCGTGATTAATTCCTTGTACTGAGGTGTATTCTGCTGATTTACAAGTGTGCCAATTGCCTTTTAAAGAAGATGGAAATGCTAGGTTTATGCAGCATGGCAAACCAAAAAGGAACAACAAATAGTTAATTTTAGTGAACATCCAACAGCTTGCATTTTATCATAAAATATGTGTAATTTTTCAATAACACTGATCTAATGTGCATTCCTACCAAATATAACACAGTATATGAGAATTCATAAAAATAAGATACCATTAAGCCTTGGGCAGAAATGGAAAACCAGACGTTAATTATGTTGAAGAGTTGAGCAGTGTTGCAAAGGGCAAAAGATGATTCTTATGAGGTACCATCTTCAGAAGCGCTTTACCATCAACTTACTTTTATAAAGTGCCATTTAATTTGTTCCTTTCTGAAATGTGGCCATCGTGTGATATTTACCAATTTAAGTATTGGTGACCTTTTTGATTTGTTCACTGGTTGTGAGTAATGCAGCATTTTAATGCACATTTTTACTTGCATTGAGGGCATAAGAATCTACCATGATCACAACTAAGTGCTTCGTAGAGGAGAGCCTGAGGTTGGGCTTTTGATGCAAGTGTGAAGAGAGGGAAGCAGATGCTGCATTTTATTTTTCATTTCCCAGCGGTAGCTGGTGAGTGTTCTTTTATCTTTAAGGGAGGGAACTGTAAATTGCTGTTACTTTCTATTATTATTAAATTAGTAACAACTTAACTAACAAAATAAATAAGTTTCAACAGACATGGCAGAACAGATGGTTTGCTGTAACCAAACATAAGGAAATATGTCAAGACTGTTGTGATCTCTTATCTAACCTATCTATAGAAAGTGTCTGTAGCTTGAGGAATTTTGGTTGAGCTGAGGTCTGAGCTGCAAATGTTTTGGGACAGGGATTGCCTGGACATTTTGTTTCTAGGAGGCAGGCATTCACATTCGTTCTTTTAAGTAGAACTTTAAAAGTGTGAAGTGATTCATTTTGGAAGGTCGAATTTGAATGCAGAATGCAGGGTTAATGACAGGATTCTCAGCAGTGTGGAGGAACAGCGGGATCTTGGGGTCCACATCCATAGATCCCTCAAAGTTGCGACCCAAGTTGATAGGGTTGTAAAGAAGGTGTATAGTGTGTTGGCTTTCATTGGCAGGGGAATTGAATTTAAGAGCCGTGAGGTTGTGCTGCAGCTCAATGAAACTCTGGTTAGACCACACTTGGAATATTGTGTTCAGTTCTGGTCACCTCGTTACAGGAAAGATGTGGAAGCTTTAGAGAGGGTACAGAGGAGATCTACCACGATGCTGCCTGGCCTGGAGGGCAGGTCTTATGAGGAAAGGCTAAGGGAGCTAGGGTTTTTTTCAGTGGAGCGAAGAAGGATGAGAAGTGACTTGATAGAGGTGTACAAGATGATGAGAGGCATAGTTAGAGTAGATAGCCAGAGACTTTTCCCAGTGCAGAAATGATTATTACGAGTGGGCATAATTTTAAGGTGACTGGAGGAAGGTGTAGGGGAGATGTCAGAGGTAGGTTCTTTACACAGAGAGTGATGGGCGTGTGGAATGTGCTGCCGGCAGTGGAGTCAGATATGTCAGACACATTTAAGTGACTCTTGGATAAGCACATGGAGGATAGTAAAATGTAGGGTATGCAGTGTAGATTGATCTTAGGATAGTAGGTTGGTGCAATATCGTGGGTCGAAGGGCCTGTACTGTACTATTCTATGTTCTATGATGCAGAAAGATATAGGCAGGTTAAAAGAGTCTGTCACGTTTTTGCATATTTAGTATGGTGGAGGAAATATGAGGTTATTCACCTATGGTAGTGTGAATGCAAAAGCAAAATGGTTTGTTGATCTTTCTTTTCAAGGACTTGGATTGCAAGAATGAGGAGGTTTTACTACAATTGTAAAAGGCTTCAGTGAGACAGTGCCTGGAATACAATGTGCCATATTGGTCTCTTGCTTTGAATATACTTGTTTTGGAGGCAATACAGCAAAGGTTCACTAGATTGTTTCCTGGGATGCAGGGGTGAATATATCTGGTCTAAATTCTGTGGGGGAGACAGAATCTTGGAGCAGCTGCTCCCCCAATCACAGATTCTATCTCTTTTTTTTTAATGTTCCTGCTCCAGTTTCTTTATTTTCCTTCTCTTACTCCATAACTAAACTCTTGGTGCTCCTCTATAGACAGAATCTCTGAGTTGAGGAACAGCAAAGGTTTGTAGGGGGGAAGGGTGTTTCAAAATGGGGGGATCTTGCAATTAAATGACCTGGAGGACTTACTCTAGCTGGTCACCAAAGAGCAGAGGGGCAGTAGGCTGTTCAGAGAGGTGAGTAATAATGTATCTGGACCAGAGTGTTCAGGTAGGTTTGGTAGGAGGAGCAAAATCCAAGTATGGGCTAAGGTTGGTGAGGGATTAGAGCCTGAATTTCAGCTGGACTGGGGAGAACGGAGAGCCTGAGTGTCAGCTGAACGTCAGGCCTAGTTTGATTGATCCACTAAGGATTGGGCAGGTACACAAACTTTGTACATCATGTGGCTTTATGCATTACTAAGCAAGTTTATTGGAGCTTACAGCCACTCATGGTATTGAATGGCAAACTGGAGCACTTTATGTAAAGGTGAGACAATTAGGGTAGTTGAGGTCTTAATTTTTTTTAATCTATAGAGCTACAGCTGTCGATAATCTACAAGTTGTATACCTACTTAAGGATCAACACCTTGCACTCAATTTTTATGAGGGTTTTCAGGAAGCTGTTTATATATTGCATTTTTGCACACTACAAATAGTTCCTGGAAAATGGTATTAATGTTGCAACATTTTTACATAAGGTACGCATTTAATTATTACTTTGGTGAATGCATGGAAAGATAAATTTTGGGAAATTGATTTGCAATTAAATTAACAATAATTAATAAATATATAAAAATGTACTGTTCTAGATAACCTAACATACATTCATAAGCATCAATTATAAGAAAAAAAATCTTTCTAAGCAGTGATTAACTTGTGGGTTGTTGGGGGGAAACACACCAGTTGATAATTAAAAACTAACATAGAAAGTGCTTCAGAAACTCAGTAGGCCTAACAGCATCTGTGGAGAGAAATCACTTAATAAGTCAAATCCAGCCTGACTCATCAGAACTATTTAATAATTAGTCATTGGAGGAAAAGAGGATAAGGTATGAAAGGTGGCTTTTAGGCAGCATCCTGGCACATGTAGATATCTTCCATTAAATACAAGCGGTTGTCACTGGGTCCTTTGCCGATGCTTCTTGAATAAACTGCGTCGAGAAGAGGTCTTTTGAGGCTTTTCAGGAGAGTGGCTGAATCAGTGTTTCAGTTGTCAGACTGTACTCCCCCCCCCCCCACACACACACACACACACACACACACACACACACACACACACACACACACACACACACACACACACACACACCTCTACCCCACCTGAAATCCAAGCAATGTCAAAATCTCTTGATCTCCCCAGACACGGACATAGGTGACTTTCAATAAATCCAGCAGCTGTCAACTGTAGCTTAGGGGGTATAAAAAGGCACCCTACCCTTCTTTCAATGTTTTCAAGTTAAAGAAATGTCCCTTTTTTATTAATGGAAGCTATCTTCTCAGCATTCCAAAGGAACCACTGTCCCTAATTGTTTAGGCACGAGTCCTCAAAAATAGAATTATCTTCATAATACAGGTTTAAATATTTAACAAAATATGTACACAGCGTTTGATATTTGTGCTATCTTTAAAGAAGAAAGCCTTTAAAAAAAATCAAAACAGACTTCGAGGCAATATTACTACATGACTGCATCACCTCATAAAGATGTAATGGTGATAATATAGCACTTGGGGAAAGATCAAGGAGCCATTGCAAAATTGAAGTCAGTGGGAATCAGAAAACTCCAATGGCTGGAGTTATACCTAGCACAGAAGATGATGTTTGTCTGCATCAGGACTTCTTTGCTGGATTTCCTTTGGACAGTGGCCTCAGTCTAGCCATCTTAAACTGCTTCATCAATGACCTTCCCACCATCATTAAGGCAAAAATGGAATGCTCTCTAATTATTGCAATGTTTGGATCCATTCTCAACTCGGATACTGAAATAGCTTATGCCCAATGAAGTAATACCTGAACAATGCCCAGGCTTGGGCTGATAAAGGTTGGGCAATTTTCATGCCACACGAGTGCCAAGCTGACAGGCTTCTGAGCTGCAGGAGACAAACACCATCTATTGTCAATCTCTCTATCTGCAACCCAAAACATTCACCCCCTCCATCACCAATACACAGTAGCAGCAGCCCGTACTATCTGTAGAATACACTCAAAATTTGCTAAAGCTCCTTTTGACTGTATGTTCCAAACCTGTGACATCTACTGCCACCTCGAACAAGACCAGCTGACACATAACGAACATGCAGTTGGTGATATCCTTCCCTGTTGCATCCTAGTGCATCTTGCCTAACAGCATGAGGTCTGCCTACATTACATGGACTGCAGTGACTCATCACTACCTTCCCTTTGCATTTAGAATGGGCAGTAAATGCTGGCATCACCAGTGACTCCCACATCCTGTGAACAAATTAAAAAAAAACAAATCCTTGTGCCATCTTGCTCAGGCTTAATACCGGATGAAGCTGACCTAGGTAATTGGGTTCTGTATTCATGCAATGTTTAAAGGAGAAGAAGAAAGGAGGTTTTGTATAAAGGATGATTGTCTCTTGCTTCATTCAAGGGGACAAATGTCTGAATATGCAGTAAAAACCAAAAGAACTGTGGATGCGGTAAATCGGGGGGAAAAAGAAGCAAAGTTGCTGGTAAAGCTAGCAGGCCTGGCGACATCTGGAAAAAGAAACCGAGTTAACATTTCGGGCCCAGTGACCCACCCTCAGAAGTTCTGAGGAAGGGTCTGGACCAGAAATGTTAACTCTGTTTTTTCCTGCACAGATGCTGCCAGACTGCTGAGCTTTTCCAGCAATTTTGTTTTTGGTCTGAATATTTGGATTGTGGAGATATGTCCCGACTCCGTTTGAGTGGAATGTATTGGCGTTGTGCAGTAGGCAGTCGCGGGAACCCAACCAGTAAATATAGTATGTGTAGGTTAGCCCCTGAGATACCATTATGGACTTGATTCTGATTTTTTTTTGTAGTTAGCAGGGTAAATTTGGAACAGAGACTATAGACGAAGCTGCTGATTTTTCCGTAACTTCTGAAGTCAAGAAATGTTAATACTCTTTCATAAGCTTCAGTTGAGACAGTTTCTTTTTAGTCTGCGAAGGAATTAAGATAATGACACGTAGGGAATTAAATAACTCTCCACCAACCTTATTTGCCAATTAATTGAAATTTGAAAGTTGTGCATTCTGCTTCTAGTTCATAATATCCTAGCAAGCTGTTGCCTAGTTGGACATCCTGTTGCTTGTTGCTATCAATTTATCAGCAGCAATATCATATAATTATAACTATTGAATAATTTTGCACTTCCTTGAAAATCTGGTCCTGTACATCTTTCCACCAGCTGATAAACTACATAATACAGCAAGCAATACAATTGTGCTTTGTTTTTTTTAACCTCCAGCTAAATAGATTCTAAATGGATAACCCAACTGGAACATCCTTTGCCTCCAGCACTGTGCTGTTTTACTTAATTGATACTACTTATCCCTTCTCTTTTCATTCATTCCCCAATCTTGCCTGAAGCCCTTTTATCCAGGAATATTTGGTACACAGTCCTGGCCTCCTTTTGAAGCAGGCTGCTGTTGCCCCTACAACTTTATATTTCTCTGTGACTGTCTGGAGAAAACTGTAACGGAAGGACCTGTCTTTGGGCAGAGCACATATGATGATAATATGTACCTGAAGCTCACTGGTTTTTCTTTATCACTCTCTGTGAATTTATGTACGTGCATAATAACCCTAATTTAAATTTCATTACATTCCCTCATTCTCTGACCCTGCCTTATGCTTTACTATTTCTAGTTTATTGCTGAAGGCCCCATTTAATTCTCTGTGCACCTATGTGTTTCCCTCCAACGTTGTCCTCTGGCTCACATACCCCTGCCAATATCATTTGAACATTTTTAAAAAGTGTCAGCTAATTGTTGAAGAGAACATCAGTCCTGGCTGTATTTCGGTACAACCACTGTATCCTATATAGGTTCAGTTTCTCCCAGAATTGCTCCCAATTTTCCAGGAATCTAAAACTATCTGTGTTGCACTGTTACTCAGCCAGGATTAATCTGCTCTTGTCTCCCATTTCTATACTGCACTGTGGTTGGTACCAGGAGTAATCTGTAGAATTTAACCTTGAGGTATTGCTTACTAGTTTCCTAGTTCGCTGAACTGACTCTTGGACCATCTCACTTCTGCTAACTATATTGGTGGCACTGATGTGAATCATGACAGCTAGCTGTTTCTCTCCCCCCCCCCCCCCCCCCCCCCCCACCCGAGTTAATTGATTAAATGTCTAGCAGTAAGGGAATCAAGGGAAAAGACAGGAAAGTGGGGGTGAGGATTATCAGATCAGCCATAATGTCATTGAATGGCAGAGCAGATTTGATGGACTGATTGGCTTACTTCTGCTCATACAGCTTATGGTCTTATCCTTTACACTAGCATATGGAAGACAACAAACCATCTGGATTTATATCTGCTGTCAAAAGTGTCTGTATGTTCACTTACCAAGTCCCTTATCACTTTTGCTTTCAAATATCCTCCGCCACTGGCCATGCAAAATGTATTTTACGGTATCCATGTTACCATGGACTTGGCTCGGGCTACGTACCCCAGGTGAACCACTGCCTTCAGTATCCGAACTGAATACTGGTTGGAATATGAGATAACTGAGGTGACTCCTACAGTGCCTATTCTGGACCGCTTGGTGGTGCTCGTTACTTATCTTCCTACTTGCTCTTAAGCTGCAAGGTGCTGACATTATAAACATGCTAGCCATGTATCACTCCACTTCACAGATGTGCTGCAGTAATGATAGTTGCTGCTGAAGCTGAAAGTCAGAGTACCAGCTGCTGCAGTTGACTGCCCTTCCTGCACATGTGGATTAAGTTCCCATGTGGCACAGGATGCACACTGAGCAGGTCTGCGATAGCTCTCTTTTATCCGTATCTGAATATGAACAAAAGCAAAACATTTGTCTATGTTGTTTGGCCAACCTCAGCCAAACTTGGTGGGATAATATCTCGGACTAAGGGGAAGGTTATGGGAGAGTTAACATTTAAGTACGTTCCCCGGGTGGCAGAGAGTGGGTTTTAGCCTCTTAGCAGTGGGTGTTCCCACTGACATTGTAACCAAGACATGCTTTAACTGACCTTGATGGTACATTCCAGGAAAAAATGTATTCAATCTCTAACCTGTTCATATTTTATTATTTTTCTAATTTTATTTGTACAATGGAAGTTATGTTTTGAGATACTACATGTTGTTACTTAGCAAGGAACAGATAGCATACAAAGACATTAAAGCAAAAAGTTGACAGAAAGCAACAGGCAGCAAGAAGAGCAAGTGCTGCAAGTAGGAGAGCAAGACTCTTGAGGAAGTATGCACCTATAACTTGCATAGTTACGAGTGAGACCCAGAATATGATATTGGTGGTAGACCAGAGGTATCTGAATATTATGGACAAAGAGTGGAAGGAAGAGTCACATCAACATTGTCACTTGTTGAAAAAAGTCAGAAAATATAACAGAGATAATGGGAACTGCAGATGCTGGAGATTCCAAGATAATAAAATGTGAGGCTGGATGAACACAGCAGGCCCAGCAGCATCTCAGGAGCACAAAAGCTGACGTTTCGGGCCTAGACCCTTCATCAGAGAGGGGGATGGGGGGAGGGAACTGGAATAAATAGGGAGAGAGGGGGAGGCGGACCGAAGATGGAGAGTAAAGAAGATAGGTGGAGAGGGTGTAGGTGGGGAGGTAGGGAGGGGATAGGTCAGTCCAGGGAAGACGGACAGGTCAAGGAGGTGGGATGAGGTTAGTAGGTAGCTGGGGGTGCGGCTTGGGGTGGGAGGAAGGGATGGGTGAGAGGAAGAACCGGTTAGGGAGGCAGAGACAGGTTGGACTGGTTTTGGGATGCAGTGGGTGGGGGGGAAGAGCTGGGCTGGTCCATGGAACAGTCCATCTTCCGCACCTACACAGGCCCCAAACCCCACCTCTTCCTCCGGTACATTGATGACTGTATCGGCGCCGCCTCTTGCTCCCCAGAGGAGCTCGAACAGTTCATCCACTTCACCAACACCTTCCACCCCAACCTTCAGTTCACCTGGGCCATCTCCAGCACATCCCTCACCTTCCTGGACCTCTCAGTCTCCATCTCAGGCAACCAGCTTGTAACTGATGTCCATTTCAAGCCCACCGACTCCCACAGCTACCTAGAATACACCTCCTCCCACCCACCCTCCTGCAAAAATTCCATCCCCTATTCCCAATTCCTCCGCCTCCGCCGCATCTGCTCCCACGATAAGACATTCCACTCCCGCACATCCCAGATGTCCAAGTTCTTTAAGGACCGCAACTTCCCCCCCACGGTGATTGAGAACGCCCTTGACCGCGTCTCCCGCATTTCCCGCGACACATCCCTCACACCCCGCCCCCGCCACAACCGCCCCAAGAGGATCCCCCTCGTTCTCACACACCACCCTACCAACCTCCGGATACAACGCATTATCCTCCGACACTTCCGCCATTTACAATCCGACCCCACCACCCAAGACATTTTTCCATCCCCACCCCTGTCTGCTTTCCGGAGAGACCACTCTCTCCGTGACTCCCTTGTTCGCTCCACACTGCCCTCCAACCCCACCACACCCGGCACCTTCCCCTGCAACCGCAGGAAATGCTACACTTGTCCCCACACCTCCTCCCTCACCCCCATCCCAGGCCCCAAGATGACATTCCACATTAAGCAGAGGTTCACCTGCACATCTGCCAATGTGGTATACTGCATCCGCTGTACCCGGTGCGGCTTTCTCTACATTGGGGAAACCAAGCGGAGGCTTGGGGACCGCTTTGCAGAACACCTCCGCTCAGTTCGCAACAAACAACTGCACCTCCCAGTCGCAAACCATTTCCACTCCCCCTCCCATTCTCTTGATGACATGTCCATCATGGGCCTCCTGCACTGCCACAATGATGCCACCCGAAGGTTGCAGGAACAGCAACTCATATTCCGCCTGGGAACCCTGCAGCCATATGGTATCAATGTGGACTTCACCAGTTTCAAAATCTCCCCTTCCCCCACTGCATCCCTAAACCAGCCCAGTTCATCCCCTCCCCCCACTGCACCACACAACCAGCCCAGCTCTTCCCCCCCACCCACTGCATCCCAAAACCAGTCCAACCTGTCTCTGCCTCCCTAACCGGTTCTTCCTCTCACCCATCCCTTCCTCCCACCCCAAGCCGCACCCCCAGCTACCTACTAACCTCATCCCACCTCCTTGACCTGTCCGTCTTCCCTGGACTGACCTATCCCCTCCCTACCTCCCCACCTACACCCTCTCCACCTATCTTCTTTACTCTCCATCTTCGGTCCGCCTCCCCCTCTCTCCCTATTTATTCCAGTTCCCTCCCCCCATCCCCCTCTCTGATGAAGGGTCTAGGCCCGAAACGTCAGCTTTTGTGCTCCTGAGATGCTGCTTGGCCTGCTGTGTTCATCCAGCCTCACAGAAAATATAACAGTTGAGTTGGATTGCCAAAAAAATGATCTTTTTTGGCTGGAGAAGGAAGGTACATCCCATTTGTCGCCTTGCTCGTCACCCCTCTCCTGAACCACTGACCAGTTCTCTCAGTCTCAGCCAGTTCATTAATCCACTTTCCTTTCTGACAAACTAAAATTTTGTCTTTGTTCTTAGGTGGATTGAGCACTGTGACCTGGTTTAAATGAGAGAATACTGGAAAAGTGGGCACAGCTGATATGTAATGCCTGTTTTTATTTGTAATCAAACAGCCTTCAAATGTGGTTGTTGTGAAATTTTCAACAAATGTTGAAAATGCAAGTAGTGACACTTAAAACGTAGAGTGATACTACAGCTGTTACTGTTTGATGCTGACGGTGAAATATTCAGAGAATCAAATTGAGGAAACACGTATTTGTAGGTTTTGATCCTGATGATTTTGAGAGTGACACGGAGGATGTAGAAAATGATTAGTGAAATCATTATAGTAAAAATTTGAAGTCTAATTAAATGAGTCAAGCCAAGCAAAATAAAGGAAATGAAAGTCAAATTTGCTGTGGAAAAATATTTTCTGTCAAATAATATTTTTGAGTATAGTCATTTTTTAAATTAGAGGTTGTTTCATATTTGTGGGATTAAAATTGTAAGTTAAACTAATTGGGTGAAAGGTGGTCATTAATTGAGTTTTTGAATGACACCTGTAGAGTGTTCAGTCCGTATTTCTAAGGGTAAATATCTCAGCTGGTTATTTTGAAAACCATTTTCTTTATCAGATTTTTAAAAACCAACTTGAAATTTTTATCCCTTTTATCTCCGACATAGAAGTGAAGCCCAGCATGTTAAACAATAAAATTTACTAATTAGATAAAGGCTCAACAGCAGCTCACCAATCAACTGCTTTCTGTACTGCCTGTGTTGTTACTTTATACTGAAATTAGTTGTTTATTTTTCCTTAACTCAGTATCTGAAAACTTTGGATTTTAATTTACTGAAAAACTCAGGACACTTTAGTGTTACCATACCATCCTTTTGTTATTTAATTATAACTTTATTTTCCAGATTTGATTGTTCACTGATTGTAATTACAAGTAGAGGTAATCCCCTATGTAAAGCTCAATTTTGCACAGTTTGTAAATTAGGGAAATTTGCTAAAACTTAAATAGAAGCGTCACTTGAGTGCACTTGCTGTATGTGCGCTTCTTTCATCTGCTGTCCTTCCCACGTGCTGCCTCCATCCCCAGTCTTCCTATTCTCTGCTTATGTCTTCCACACAGTCTGTGCATCCCATTTGTCACCTTGCCCGCTGCCCCTCTCCTGAGCCATGGAACAGTATTTTCAATCTCAGTCAGTTCATAATCTGCTATAATCCACTTGTATTTTTTTGTCTTGCTTAAATTTTGCCTTTGTTCCTAAGTGAATTGAGCACTGTGACCAGGTTTAAATGAGAGAATGCCGATGAGGTGGGCACAGCTGACACGTGGTGCCTGTTTTTCTTTGTAATCAAAACCTCCAAGGCTACAACTGGAAGAATGAAATGAAAAGACTTTAACTTTAGGTTTTGCAGATTCATCCAGACTGCATCGGCATAGCCAGAATCTCCTGGGTAATTGGCACTTGTTAAAGACCTCAGTTTTGTTGTTCAATTTCCTCTCCACATTTCCCAAGGATTGCTACCTTTTGCTTGGAATCCAGCCTTCAGCAAGGTGTGCCCTCCATTACCTTTTCCAATGGTCCCTCTTGTGTGAGTCTCAACGTTGAATATTGACTGGGTATTTAACCCTGGAAAGTATCACAGTTGAACTTGATCCTGCATTCACCTATTCGCATTTCCTTGAGCTGTGATTATGAATGGGATTCCTGGCTGATTATTCCAATTCTTTCTCTCCCTGTTTCTATTATGGAATAACAGTGGAGTCTGTTTCAGCACTGCAGCTATTACTGTGGGTGTGATCAACTGAACTCAACATAAACTAGGGATTTTGGTCTCTTTGGTTGAGTAGCTCAGTTCTACATGTGGTGGTGCATCAAGCACTAACTCTTAATTCATTTCTGAAAATTTGTTTTAACACTGCCTACACTGATGGTATGGCTTGTCATGCCTTACTGAGATAGTGCACTGGAAATCAAGCCCTGCTATTCCCCAGAGTGGTAACAAAAGTTAAAGATTCTGTAGAAATATGCACAGTTCCCTAATTTACCTGTCTTTTACTTAAGAATGATGACTTATTACAAATGATTAGACTCTAACTGCAGGCAAGCTATTATGAAACATTGGCCTGCCTGCAAAGTGTAGGTTAGATGGGCTTCAGATTGGTTTCACAGGTTGACGCAACATCGAGGGCCGAAGGGCCTGTGCTGCGCTGTAATGTTCTATGTAACTCTACCAGTTAAAACTCTAGTCCATCTATAAGGGGAGGCGATGGCACAGTGGTATTATCACTCGAATGTTAATTCAGAGACCTCGTGTAATGTTCTGGAGACCCGAGTTCGAATCCTGCCGCAGCAGAACTTGAATTCACTTCAAAAATCTGGAATTAAGAATCTAATGATGACCATGAATCTATTGTCGATTGTCAGAAAAACCCATCTGGTTCACTAATGTTCTTTAGGGAAGGAAACTGTCATCCTTACCTGGTCTGGCCTACATAAGACACGACAATGTGTTGACTCTTAACTGCCCTCTGGGCAATTAGGGATGAGCAATAAATGCCAGCCAGCGATGCCCTCATCCTGTGAGTGAATAATTATATAAGCTCCTTTCCCTACTTGAAAGGTTACAGACATTAATGAAAAGTTACAGTTTACAACAAGTGCTGGAGGAAGAAGAAACTGTTTTTCTTTAGGCTTAAAGTAGTTGTTAGTAAGCTGAAGGCTTTCATCATTGATAACTGGTCACTGGTTCACAGACCACCAGTTAATTGATGTCAACCAAGGGTCCGTTTGTACACAATCCATTGGCTCCAGCTCGTCTTCAAAGTGCACTTCAGCTACTGCTGGAACAAGCAGCTATGTGAACAGTGTTTACAATGAATCTCTGGTTATTTGCTTTCAAAACTTGCAGCAGTCCTTGGTTTTAAAACAGTTCTTTTCTCATTTCAATCCAATGTTAAAAGTTCAAAGAGATTAAAAGACGTTATCCCTGCATGCTTAAATACTGCCTCATTGTCAATAACTTTCAAAGCTAAATGTATGGCATTATCAACCCAAAGCACTTGCAATCAAGCCATCTATAGGCACCAGCACCTTTATTATGTCTCTGGCTTCTGATATAAGCAGGAGTGTCTGGAACTTTAACGCAGTCATTTGACTTGAGTTACCAATGATAGAGAGCCAACTGATAAGAGAGAATTTTAGACCAGTAAATATCAGTGATTAATCCCTGTTTTTGGTGCCATCCGTTGTTTATATCTGACCTATTTTAGAATAATTTGAACAGCCTTTCCATCAACATCTTTCACAGCTGGGAGGAGATGTTTGTGAATGCTGTTCGTATTGCTAGTAATGATTTTAAAGACCAGTTTTATCAGAGCAACAAAAAGGGATATTGTCTCTCTATTTGTTTATATTTTTTAAAAGAAGACAGTTGAGCTAAGTTCAGCTCAGGAGCTTCATGGTAAGAAAGTATCTCGGGTCGCTTGCAGGGCACCTCTGAAACAAATCCAACATTTGCAATTCTTAGTCAAGTATCTTAGAACGCTAGGTCGAGAAGAATAATTTTAGGCATTTGCATCCTGAGTGAGCTGAGGAGAAATTTGGATTTTGTTTTGCTTTTAGGTGAAAAGCCATTTCAGTGCAGCCAATGTAGCATGCGATTTATCCAGAAGTACCTACTACAGAGACATGAGAAGATACACACTGGTAAGTGAAATACCAGGAGTTTGTGTTGGTGACACGAGATAAAAGCAGTCTGTGAAACTCCTTAAAGAGACATTATCCCTTTTGTTGACCTAAAAGCGACAAAAGCATTCAAAACTGAACGCAGTATTTGTGTTATCTGCTCCTTGTTCATGAATACAAGGTGCAAGGCAAAGTAGTGCATCTCGGTTGGCCAATCTGCAGTAGGGTGAATTCTTAAATAAGGTTTTGGTTGTTCTCTGTTCAGATCTCAGTTCTTGCAAAATATCGGGTCATTTGAAATTCTTTTGAGTAATGAAGGCGCATTCAGCTTCAAACACGTGCCTCTTTTCTGTCTCACAAGGTGCACAAAGTTTATTTTCTGCACAGGTGTATTATGGAATGGATTTGGAGAACTGTACAGAACTAAAAATCTTGACATTATTCATTGAACATATCAAAAAAAAACTAATTTTGGTCTTGCTGCAGAATTCCTCTGGTAATCATTAAAAGGTTTGATAAATTACATTATTCTGTCACAGCCATCATGCATATTTCTGGATTTTCTGTCAAAGTTTATTTTTACCAAAAATAGCATGCAGCTTACTAAATGGGATCACTGAAGAGATACCATTTCAGAGTTTTATCCTGCAGCCTAGGTAAGCGAAGAAAGAGGGATACTGTCTCTTTAGTTTTCACCTCTAGCCACAAATTGTTCTATTGCTGTATTCCATGACGTATTAAAATGAAGACTGTTGAATTTAAAGAGTATCTGTTACTTATGATATATTATAACCCTGTTATACTCCCTGGGGACACTCATTGTGATATTGTAATAATTCCCAGGACACAGTGCAGTATCTCCCATAGGCGGTCGCTGTGCCGTACTGCATCATGGATATTTACTGTGTTCACTGGAATACTATCCTACACATAATGACATCAAAATCCATTTGTCAGCTCTGCCCTTTCCATTGTGTACTCGGATATCCTCGCAGCTTGGCCTCAGTTACTTACTTTGCCTCCTATTTTAGGAACATGGCTTTCTCTCTTCCATACAATGGAAATACGCAGTAAGCCAATGTGGACCCAGTCCCTGTGGGGTGCCACTGTGCTTTTACAATTCCTGTGAGAAATTGCTCTTAGTCTTGCTCACCATTTTTCTTCCTTTCCACCTGTTTTTAATTCCTCCCCTAATTCTATGCCTCCTAACCTTCTCCAGTAGTTTGTAGAGCAGTATTTTGTTAAAGTTTTCTGAAATTCCACATACTTCCCATCCACAGCATTTCCCTATTCACCATTACTAAGTTCTCAGTTTCAAAGAACACTTGCAAGTTTGTGGAATAAATTAGTGTATCTTGTTTCTAGTTATTTTTGAACAGGAAAAGATCATTATGCCCCTTGAATTTCCTCTGCTAGTCAATCAAATGATCATGACCCCATTCCCTAGGCACCACTTCCATTCCTTGCCCTGGGAATTATCTCCGGTTCAATCTGACTGTTCACAACACTCATTTTCAATCCCATATCCTCGATATTACAAAGGACATCTACTTTCACACATGAAATATTGCCTTGTCCAAGCCTACTGCTAAAACCATCATCCATTCATTTGTCACCTGTAGACTTTGAACTGTTCTAATTGTCTCCTGACCAGCCTCCTTGCCTCTGACCTTCATAAACTTCAACTCATTCAAAATTCAGCTATCCATTATCCTGACTTATAGTAAGTTCCATTCACCCATTAACCTAAACTGGCTAACTCAACCAATTTAAAATACACACTATCATGTTGAAATATCTGTGTGACCATATTCCTCCCTATTGCTATAATCCCTGCTCTTCCCTCCATCCCCACAAGCTACCACTACCTAAATTTTGTATTTATCCTCCTCCAGTGCATTCTAGCCACTTTGCTCCATCTTGACTTCCGCTCTGGAATTTTCTCCCTCAGTCTCTCCACCTTTTCCTATCCCCCTTATATTTTTAAGAATGTAGTTGAAAACGTTGGTGTAAAAGGTTGCATTTTGTCACCCTTCTCAAGAAGTTCTCCAGTGTTTTGGTGTCTATTTTTTGTCTGATTATGTCACTGTAAATGCTTTGAGACATTTTTCTATGTTAAAAATGTTATATAAATGCAAGTTGTGACAAACAATCTTTCATCAAATGTCTGTGTAAAATGCAATGTCCACTTGTTGATTTTAATACACAGGGCCTCTCAGCGTGATGCTCACTTTTGAAAGTAGCAGAGGCCATCTCTGAATCCAGAGATGGTTCACTAGGCTGGTACCAGTTATGGAGGGACTGTCTTATAAGGAGAGGTTGCTTAGATTGGGCCAGTAACCATTGGAGTTTAGAAGAATGAGAGGTGACCTGATTGAAATATATAAGATTCTTGGGTAGGTGAAGAAAGGTTACTTCCCCTTGCGGAAGAGTCCAGGACCAGAGGGCAAAATCTCAGAATAAGAGATTGTTCATTTAAAACAGTGATGAGGAGGAACCTTTGGAATTCTTTACCGCAGAGTGATGTAGAGGCTGGGTCATTAAGTATATTCAAGGCTGAGATAGACTTTTTTTAATCTGTAAGGGAATCAAGGCTATAGAGAAAGGCCAGGAAAGTGGAATTGAAGATTTTCAGATTAGTTATGATCTTATCGAATGCCAGGGTAGACTCAGACTCGATGAGCTCAATGGCCTACTTCTGCTCCTATATCTTATGGTCTTCCTGGAACACTTAAAATGGCCACCCAAGTGGACAGGGTTGTTAAGAAAGCATATGGTGTTTTGGCTTTCATTAACAGGGGGATTGAGTTTAAGATTCGTGAGATCTTGTTGCAACTCTATAAAACTTTGGTTAGACTGCACTTGGAATACAGCGTCCAGTTCTGGTCGCCCTATCATAGGAAAGATGTGGATGCTTTGGAGAGGGTTCAGAGGAGGTTTACCAGGATGCTGCCTGGACTGGAGGGCTTATCTTATGAAGAGAGGTTGACTGAGCTCGGTCTCTTTTCATTGGAGAAAAGGAGGAGGAGAGGGGACCTAATTGAGGTATACAAGATAATGAGAGGCATAGATAGAGTTGATAGCCAGAGACTATTTCCCAGGGCAGAAATGGCTAGCACGAGGGGTCATAGTTTTAAGCTGGTTGGTGGAAAGTATAGAGGGGATGTCAGAGGCGGGTTCTTTACACAGAGAGTTGTGAGAGCATGGAATGCGTTGCCAGCAGCAGTTGTGGAAGCAAGGTCATTGGGGTCATTTAAGAGACTGCTGGACATGCATATGGTCACAGAAATTTGAGGGTGCATGCATGAGGATCAATGGTCGGCACAACATCGTGGGCTGAAGGGCCTGTTCTGTGCTGTACTGTTCTATGTTCTATGTTCTATGTTCTATGTTCTATGTTCTACCCCAGCTTCTCCACACAACTGAAGATCGTTATCACTATGCCCTCTTCAACATCTTGCCATAAAGTGTGCTGCCCAGAATTGGACACAGTGCTTCACCTGAAGCCTAGCCACTGTTTTATATAAGTTTTGCTATATTTCCTTGCCTACACATCAGTATAGAAGGACCTTCACTCCACTGAGAACAAATTGGTAATCTCAGTATGTCATCCTTTCAGTAGGCCACTGTAATGTACCAGATTTTTATTACAACGCTAATACACTGGGCCCTTTCTGTGACAAATTTGCATGCCATTTCCCTGCTGTTCATCTATGAAATACTGTGGCATTGATTCTTACAAGGAACAGACATTGCAATATCCAGGGATTCTTATTGTGATATTGTAACAACATATTAGCCCCTTGGTGATGCTAATCAACTAGACATTGCATTGTGTTGCTGTAGTGTACCAAGTTCTTAGACGGAAATATATTTGTTCCTCATTACTTCGCTAATATCACGATTTCCTCACTGTGATAGTTCAGTATACCAGGCCACTGAATGTAATGTACTGACACCTCCCTTTTACATTGTACCATACCAAGCCAAGTACTGTGATACTGGGACACTTACTTTGACAACCATCTTCCTCATGAATCACTATGATCCTACTAATGTGTCAGCCTTAATGTGATATTACTGGTGCCCTCACTGTCGATCTCTCCCTTCTGCTATATAATATAGATCAAATACTCACTGTGGTATTGTAACTTCTTTACTGTTTAGTATGACGTTGCCTCAGTGAATGACTTGGCATAGCACAATGTAATATACCCAGAATCTGGAGTTTTGACCCTTTCTGTAATGTCTATTTTGTGAGCTTTCAGTAGTCAAATCTGTAAAATTGATATATAATTGAGCTTATGAGGGGCCTCTTGTGGTTCAGTGATAGCGTCCCTAACTCTGGGCCACAAGGCTTGGGCTCAAGTCCCACCAGCCCCAGAAGTGTGTCATTACGTGCGTGAACATGTTGATTTAAAAATAACTATAACTGGGCTAGCTACACAGATCAAGAAGGTCCAAGGTTTGATTTTTGGTCTGTTCTAAACAAACTGATACATACATAAAGAGCAAGAGTTGGCCACTCAATCTCGTGTGCCTGCTGCACCATTCAATAAGATTATAACTGACCTGATTACTTCCACCTTCCCTTATAATCTTTCAGCCCCTTGCTTATCAGGAACCTATCCATCTCTACCTCAAAAATGATCTCGACCGGCACAACATTTAAGAGCTGCAGTTGGCTTTGAATTCTCAGATTGGCAATCAACTACAGCTCCTGGCCATGATGAGGTTAATGCAATGTATGCATTGGGCTCTGTTGCAATGGCACACGTAAATGAATGTTTTGCTAGCAGTCTCAGCCCAGGCTCACCCATGCAGAATTGCTGCTAATATTGAAAGGCACATACTGCCTTGGCAACTGCACCCCTGCAAGAGTGATCATGTCCAGAAAGGGGCAGAGAAGTTTACCATTTGATGTGCTGCAAAGTTGGGCATGTTCCCAGCCATTTGTGATTGTTAAAACAATCGAAGAGAAGCAAAGTTGGAACAGAGATTCTTAGCTTATGTCAGAAGATATTTTAGATCACAAGCTCTTGTACATCACAAAGAAGCATTTTATTAGAAGGTTCTTTCTTTGATTTCACAGGTGAGAAGCCATTCCATTGTGATGAGTGTGACATGAGGTTTATTCAGAAGTACCACATGGAACGACACAAACGGACACACAGTGGGGAGAAACCATACCAGTGTGAATACTGCCTACAGGTACTGTATTACAGGAGCAGCATTACTGCCAACTGCAATAACTATTTCAGGAGCAACCTGAATACAGACCATAACCATTAGATTTGCAAAAACAGTGCTAATATTGATTATAGGCTTGTGTTACAGGAACTGTGTTAATACTGAGTACAAATTGCTGTATTACAGGAAGTGTTAATACTGATTACAAGGGACTCTGCTATCGGGACATGTTCGTTGTTGAGGCCCCCATAGAATCATAGAGATCGGTACCTTTGTTAGATGAATTTCCCCATCATAGCCAATGGAAATAAACTGAGAGACTTTTTTTCTTAAACTTTTAAGGCTTTTGTCATAACACAAACTAAAACTGATGTAGATTAAATGTTAATCAACAGGTAACCTATACGTCACACTTAAGAAAGGTGCTTTTGCATTAACTAACATGATGGGGATATGGCCCAAAGTCACTCCCAACTCAGCAGTGGAGGTTGGGACCAAATATGGCACCAAGATTGTGAACAGACTGGCTTAATCTCGGACTATTGCTAAGAAGAGGGATGGAGTTGGGAGCTCAGGAACAGGGTTTGGAGTGAGGGCTGAAAACAATGGCTTCAATCTTCCTAATATTTAATTGAAAGATATTTCTGCTCATGCAGTACTGAGTGTCTGATAAGCAGTCTAATAAATGAGCAACAGTAAAGAGTTGTGATAATGGTAAGTTAGAGCTTGGTGTTGTCAGCATGCATGTGCAAACTAATGCTGTGCCTTCAGATGCCCTCACTCGGGCAGCATGTGGGTGCAAAATAAGAGAGGGCCATGAATAGATTGTAGATCATGGGGTCACCAGAGGAAATTGCAG
Organism: Stegostoma tigrinum; assembly: GCF_030684315.1. Lineage (NCBI taxonomy): Eukaryota > Metazoa > Chordata > Chondrichthyes > Orectolobiformes > Stegostomatidae > Stegostoma > Stegostoma tigrinum. The sequence continues at coordinate 7,800,142 of NC_081404.1, read as the reverse complement.
GAGCAGGATGCAGCATTAATGCTGCCTAACCCTATAGTGAGCAGGATTTAGTTAGTAATGCTGTTGTTTTTGTGAGAAATTTGAGAGTCTAGGAAGTCAGTTTCTTAACCTGGACTGCCTCTTCAATGTAGCACTAAGGCTTTGTTACGTTATCAACTGGTGGTACTTTCTGATGCAACACTAAATGCCTGCTTTCCCAGGTGAACAGTAGAAAATTCAGTGGTGTACTTCATGAAGGGTGTGTGGAGGTTCTCCCATTGTATGTATTTCTCCCTCAATCAACCCCACCAACAGCAGATTCATTAATCAGTTATTTCATTTGTTGTCCATGCAGCCCTGCTGTGCTATAATAAGCTTCCATTTTTTGTCATCGTAACAGTTATTGAACCTCAGTATTAATTTCTGGAGTGTTTGGGCTATCCTGAGGGGATGGTAAATGGGTAACTGAATGGAGTTCCTGTCGTAACTGCAGCTGCAAAGAAAGTACTGCTGCCATCTGTTCTGTTGCAGAAGTTGTAAACAATACATTAGGCAATGACTAATAGGTCTAAATAATGCCTGTCGGCCTCGCATTATTGCAGCAATGTGAATACTGCCTTTAAGGATCAGTGTACTTCTTTACAAACATACTTCATTACAAGAGCAGTAGCAATTTAGTGTACAATCAGTGAGCAGTATGAGTACTGCCTGAAGCTACTAGGCTATGGTGCAGTCTTCATGTTGCAAAAGGTTTATGTGTTACACTAACATGGCTCCTATTATATAGGAGCAGCTTATAGTGTTGTATTACAGGAGCTCGGAGTACAGCCTAACAACGTTGCATTAGAAGAGGGAGATGAAAGCTGCCTGAACAAATTGTATTGCAAGACAAAAATATCAGAACTACTCAAATATAGTATTACATGCATTTTGGATAGCACCAATGAGCCTTGCATTGTAGGAGCAATGCAAATAGAATGCACAGATCCTGCACTGCAGGAGCAATGCAAATAGCATGCACAGGTCCTATTTTACAAGAGCAACATAAACATCACCAACAGGTCCTGTATCATGAGCAATGAAATGGCACCCACGGAGCTTGTATTAGAGATGTCATATGCACACTATGTTCATAAACTACAACAGAAACAGTATGAAAGATGCCTAATGCGTCTGTATTACAGGAGCAGTGCACATATAGCTTCTGGGATCTGTACTTCAGTAACAATGCAAATGTTGCCTGTGGAGCTTGTAATAAAACAACAATGAAAAGTGTTCAGTATTGCATCTGCAATGCACACATTTCCTGAAGGAAATACAGCAGCAAAAATGTCCAAGCGTTCTGTCTTACGACAGCAATGTAACTGTTGTCCAAAAATCATGCATCAGAACAGAAATGCAAATATTGCTAAAAGATTCTGTTTTACAGCAGCAATACAAAAATTGCAGAAAGGTTCCGTATTGGAGCAACAATGCAAATATTATCTAACAATATAACATTATAGCAGCAATGCAAATATTTTCCAGTAATACAGTAGTAATGCAAATATTGCTAAAATAAATATTTACAAATGGTTCTGTTTAACAGCAGCCGTGCAAATATTGCCCACATGTGCCTTACAGTAGCAACAATGCAAATATTGCTGAATGGGTCTATAATGCTGCAGCAATGCAAAAACAAGGTCCTTTCTCACAACATCAATGCAATTATTGCCATAAGTTCTCATATTACAGCAGCAGTGCAAACTTGTATTACCGCATCAAAGCAAATTACTCAAAGGTACAATATAACTGCAGCAATGAAAATATTGATTTGTAGCATTAGTGCAAATATTGTCAAATGGTTTTATATTCCAACAGCAATGCAAATATTGCCAGAAAGTTCTGCATTACAGTAAAAATGCATATATTACTGAAAGGGCTTTTATTATACCAGTAATGCAAATATTGCAAAAGGTGTTACATCAGCAATGCATACAGTACCAAAAAGTATAATCCTCCTGCAGCAATGCAAATATTATCCAAATCTCCTATATTCAGCAGCAACGAAAATATTACAAATTAGTTCTGCATTACAGCTGAAATGAAAACTGTGACAAATGGGACAGTAGTATAGCAGCAATGGCAGTATTGCCATGTGGTACAGTATTATAGCAGCAATCTAAATATTGTCCAAAGCTCCTGTACAGCAGCAGCAACTAAAATATTGCAACATGGTTCTGTACTGCAGTTGTAATGCAAGTATCACCAAAGGTATAGATTTTTGGCAGCACTGCAAATATTGCTAAATGCTACCGTATTGCAGCAGAAATGTAAATATTGTTCCAAGGAACAGTTTCACCGCAATGTGAATATACCGTCCAGAGGTACTGCTTTGCAACAGCATTATAATTACTGCCACAAGCTTCTGTGTTAAAACACCAATGTAAACATTGTCCAGAGGTGCAGCATTACAACAGCAGTGCAAGTAATGCCCAAATATCCTACGGTATAGCAGTGAAGTAAATGTTCCTTAAAGGTCCGGGGTTACCCAAAGCTGCAGAACTACAGCAGCAATGCAAATTTTGCCTTAATCTCCAGTGTTGCAGCAGTAAAGCATCTCTTGCCTGAAGGTACAGTATTACAGCAGTAATGCTTACGTTGCTGAACAATTCTGTGTAACAGCAGCAATGCAAGTTTTATCAAATGACTGACAGCAGCATAGCAACTATTGCCCAAAGGTCCTATAGATCAACAGTGCAGATTCAAGTACTGCCTTTGCAGTTCAATCTGAATTTTTTTTCTATTTTGCATGACATTACAACATCATCGACACATTGCAAGTATTACCTAAAGGGCCTGTATTACAGAAACTGTACAAATACTCCCTACCACTTCCGAACATACAACAGCAATGCGAATAATGCCTCTACGTCCTTCATTAAAGGAGCAATGTAAATACTCTATTAACACTTTATTTCAATTACGTTGAGAATATTTTCTAAGGATAACATATTCCACAACAAAATGAATGATGCACTTGGTGTTATATTAAAGAAGCAATGTGTCTGCTGTCTGTATGCCCTCTATTATTGGAGCTGTGTGAATAATCTTGTAGTACCAGAAAATGGGAGCAGAGTGAATACTACCTACAAGTCCCTTTATTGCAGAGGTAGTCTGAACAGTCTTTGCAGTACTGTGTCACAGAATCATGGTAAATTTTCCTACAGTTATTGTATCAAAGGAGTATTGCTAAAACTGCAGAATGTATTAAAATACATTGTGACTGTGCCTGTATCTCCTGTATTACAGGAACAAAATGAATGCTGCCCACAGGTATTTCACTATACTAACAATAAGAATACAACCTTATAGTTGCTTTAACATGAGAAGTGTGACATGAACCTGCAGAATTCTATTACAATGATGATAATGCTTGCATTTTATGAAGTATTATCTCTGAAAGTTGACCGTGTTAAATATAATTGACTTATTCATCACTTCAGTCACTTTCAAGGATACAAACAGGTTCATTGAGCTTCCCCATTCATTTTACTTTCGCTGTTTAGCCCCACATTTCTCAGGTAGGGTTGCCACTGGCCTTCCTTACTGCATGGCTATGATCAAAATAGCAATTGGGGAGCACTGTTAAATGTAGTTCTGTTATGTGGCACTCAAACCAAAGGCTTTTGGTGAATAATTATGTCCTAGCTGTATTGAACATACGAACAGTAATGTACCTGAACTGTTTGAACCCGTAAGCATGTGTTGGAGAGATGGTGTGTCAAATTATAGAATGATTAAATTATGGAATGATTACAGCACAGAATGAGGCCGTTCAGCCCATAGTTTCTGTGTAATTCATCCAGAGCCACTCCCCAGCCTCCTCCCCATAGTCCTACACATTCTTCACACATTGAAATTTTGAATTTCCTCTTGAATGCTTCAGTTAAACTTGCATCCAACACATGCTCAGGTAGTGCAGCTAGCTCTTGCCCACTTGCTGAAGAAAAAGTTTTTCCTCAAGTCTCCGTATCTTTTTTTTTGTCAATTAACTTAATAGTACATGCTTGGCTCTCAATCCTTCTACCAATTGGAACAGTTTCTTCCTATCCGCTCTGTCCAGATCCCTCATGACATTGAATACTTCAAAATCAAATCTGCTCTCAGCCTTCTCCAAGGAGAACAGCCCCAACTTCCCCAGTCTGTCAGTGTAACTGAAGTTCCTCATTCCAATGAATCTTTTCTGCGCCGTCTGTAGTGCTTCTGTACCCCTTTAGAATTGTAACGTGTGTTTTCTATTGTCACTACATTATTCCTACCAAAGTGAATCACTTTGTACTTTCCTCGCTCTGTTTGGTACTTGTCTGCCTATTCTGCTAACTTTCCAGTGCCCCTTTGAACTTCAATAGTGACCTCCTCTTGGTTCAAAATACTTCCATAATTTATTAAATGTATCCTGTACACTAAGACCTGGGTTATTCATATGTATCAAGATGATTAAGGGACCCTACAATGACCCTTGGTGATCTCCGCTATAAAGCTTTCCACAGTCTGAAAAACAACCACTTACCATCATCTTCTGTTTCCTTACACTCAATCAATTTTGTATCCGTGTTACTATTGTCACTTCTTCTATTCCTTGAGCACTGACTTTGCTTACATGTTTGTGTGTGGCCTTCTGAAAGTCCATATACGCCATTACACCATGATTGCCCTGATCAACCTTCTCTGTCACCTCATTAAAAAACTCGAGCAAGTTAGTTGGTTATGATGTCCCCTTAAATCTCTGCCGGGCTTCCTTAATTAACCCATATTTTCCCAAGTGACTGTTAATTTTTGTCCCAAATTATTGTTTCTAAGTACTTTACCACTGAGAGGTTAAACTGACTGACATGTAGTTGCTGGGCTTATCCGTACAACCTTTTTTGAACAAAAGTGTAGCATTTGTATTTCTTCAATCCTCAGGCACTACCTGTAGCTGTGGGGTCACCACGTCCATAAACATGCTAGCCATGATGCTTTCCTCATTATGGATGTGCTTAACTGACATTGACTAATGCATAAACTGCTAAATCTTATAATAGTTCATTGGATGTGGGCATCATTGGCAAGGCCAGCATTTATTGCCTATTCCTAACTGTTAAGAGTTAACTCTATTACTGTAGTGAGCAGTCATGTCTAGGCCAGATCAGGCAGATTTTCCTCCCTAAAGAGCATCAATAAATCAGGTGGGTTTTTACAGCAGTTCATATATGGTCACCATTGGATTTTATAGAATTCAGATCCTACCATCTGGAGTGGTGGGATTCAAACCCATGTCTACAGAATGGTAGCCTAATGTTCTGGATTACTAGCCCAGTAGCATTATCACTATACCACCACCTACCCATTTGATGACACTTCCTGCACATCTGGCTATCCAGGTCACTGGAACGTTCTTGGAATTCCCACATTGCACATTGTATACTGGAGAGGTTGGAGTTACCCTGCTGTTACTCTATTAGGTAATAAGTCTTCATACCTTTCTTTTAAAGAAGGAAACACTCATCAGATTATCAGTTCCATTCCATTGATGTCACTTTAAATATGGGTAAGTTAATTGAATATTTTATTTGACCCTTATTTTAAACAAATTGAAACGTTTAATTTCTCTGCTCTTTGGGCTAGTTCCCTAACTTTAGAGATGGTAGAGCAAAGCTACAGTAATCACCAGCCAATCAACTCTTGGCATTCCTGTAATGTCACAGTCTGAATTGTTTTTCTCATTTTCCAAACTTGAATGCACTCCGGTCCGCAGCAACTGCTGATTCTTGCTCCAGGCAGGGTGAATAAGAAAGAGCTGTAAAGAATAGACATACTGGACTTGAAACATCAACTCTGTTTCTCTCTCCACAGATGCTGCCAGACCTGCTGAGTTTTTCTGCCGTTTTCTGTTTGTTTCCGACCTTTGTAGTAATTTGATTTTTCTTAAATGTTATGTATTTCAAAAATAACAAGAATATCTTTTCTTCAGTACATGTCTAATTTTAAACAAAGCCCAATATTCAAGTATGGTCTTAAGGCAAAGAGAGCATATGTATAACATTGGAACCCATTGTACAAGGACAACCTTTGGAGGCTGTTTAATGCTCCATACTCTGCCACAATGCAATATGTGTTGTACACAGTGTTCTGTGTAATACCATGATATAGCCAACTTTGTATTTGCATGACTTGAAAATAGACATTTTACTTGAAAGTATGTCGGGCTATTTGGATGTGATTTGCACCTGGTACATTTGTGATGCATGGGGCTTTGATTCCAAGGTGATGTCAATCAGTGAAATAAAATTGATATTCGTCTGTAGTTTCCAGCAGCAGTTACTGGAGACATAACAAGATTAGAATTGAGAATCATTTTTTTTCCTCTTACCACCCCAATCAAGTGGGACTGAGGTCAACACAAGTCATTGTATCGCCTGTGCAAGAGCTCAAACCAGGTAACTGATTACAGAATTGAGAGTAGACCATAGAATCTTGTGATCTATATGATGCAGTTACCTACAAAACCCTCTTAGCAACACGTGTGGCATTGGTTGTATTACCTGCCACCTTGAGTGCCAATGTGAGCCCTGCATAGCCTTTTTTTTGGGAACATCTGCCAAACTAAATCCTGCTCAAGCACTTGAGAGGCCAATGGTATGTCCTGGAATCAAGGCCCCTCACAATAACTTGTCAAAGGCGGTCATCTGTTTTGCACAACAGTGCCAGTGTGGGCTGTTGCTGGTACTACACTCATCCAAGACCTCGGCTGGACTCTGATACATAGGTGAGTGATGGTGGGAGGGCTCTTGTGCAGCATTGATAGAGGTGGGTGCCTGTCAATGAGACAATGCTCGCTCAAAAGTTCCTGACAACATCCTAATACAGGGACCTTCAATTAGGCACTGAAAACCTTTGAATGAGGGAATACCCACAACAACCAGTGGCACTAATTACCCACTTAAGGTGTTCGGTTGGCAGTGGGGCAGGAAAGCCCTCCATGGACTTTGCTAGTTTGGACTAAATTCAAGGTGTAAAATGGAAAGATGGCAGCGCTCCCGCCCACTTCCCTCCAATCTAATATAATGCCTCCCCCCTACCACTTCCAAACTCACCACAGTAAGGAATAAAATTCCACCCCCAGTTTTCTAGCATGATGTGATTCACACTAGTTAAGGTTTTTCAACACTGTGTTATCAGAAAGGAAATTTCTAAATTAAGTCAATTTCAGGTGCATTTGATTTACCATTATTTGGCTGTTTTTTGCCACACGTGTTCAAGTTTGATGATGGATGAGACTGTGCTGGAAGCTGAAAGTCAAAAGGTTACAGTGATTGATTTGTAAGAAGAAAATTGTCTAGTTTTAAAAGAACTGGGTGGGGCGTAAAACAGGCATCCTATCCATTACTGCCACCTCTCCCACTCAGGAACATTCAATTCAGCCCATCGTTTTATTTCATTTCAGAATTTCATTGTTTCACATCGCTATAAAGTGGAATCATAAACAGTTGACAATATATTCAAAAGTGCCCCATACCACAATCAATATCATTGTTTAAAAGTGTGAAACATTATAGGACATGTTGCAGTTTTTCACTTTGCCTCATGTCAAATCTGTCTTTAGCGTTCTAACCAGCCAAAATCAAAACAAACCTTCTTGTCCATTGTTGCTTTAATCATAAACTAGTAAGCAATAATGACTTATTAATTCTCTCTAATGCGTTTCCTTGCAGTATTTTTCTAGAACTGATCGTTTGCTTAAACACAGAAGAATGTGCCACGAAAATCAAGGGAAAGCTCCTGGCAAAAACCCAGCTATGAAAACCGAGCCAATTATACTCGCAATCAATGCAGAAAATAGTTTCCTGTCACCTGTAAAGGACATCATTAATCCAAGGAAAAAAGTCAAAACTGCAGAGAAGTCAGCATTGGCAACCCTTGATAAAGAGGAGACTGGTAACCCAGCAGAGGGTAAGATGGATAAGGGTGAATGTGTAGAATATTACACCAGCAACTTGAAAGTGAAGGATGAATATAAAGTGGAGCAGTGCTCGCTTGTGGTTGCACATTCTTCACAGAATAATGATCACCTTGGGGAAGCATATCAGAATCAAATGAACCTGCTGCCAACAAAGCTTATTCTGAAGAAGGTAAGCCTGAAGAAAAATCAAAAGACAACGGAAGAATTGGCTCAGACCTTGCCTGTTTCTGGCAATTTTGATGCCACAAAAGTCAACAAATATACCTATGCTATGGTAGACAACCCTGATCTTCTGACAATGGAGGGGCCTGGTGCTGATCAGGGCCAAGATGCTTCACGCAAACCAGGAGGCAACAGCAACTATGATGATGCAATGCAGTTTGTAAAGAAGAAGCGATTTTTGCAAGGGACTAGCAGCACCAGTAGAGAGTATGCCTTAACTGTAGGCCAGATCCCAATCCAGCCAGCTGCAACACAGGCAGCTAACACACCTGTTGGGGACACCAGTGGTAGCGCACCTATGCTGGTGCAACCCAATAACACTGATCCAAAAAGCAGTCAGGACAAAAGTGGGATTCCTGACGAAGTTTTGCAGACGCTGTTGGATCACTACACCAACAAGGCAAATGGGCAGGTTGCGTTTTCTGTCGATGCCCAAGCCGCCTCAAATATAACTGTGAGCTCTACGGACATTACTAATGTGCCACCATCTGAGCGAGTCAATGAGAGTTCCCAGCCAGCAGTCACAGACAACTGTAACATGCTCCATGAGTATTCAAAGTTCCTCCAACAAGCTTTGGAAAGGACTTGCCACAATGATAGCTACTCGGCTGAGCAAGGACTTGCATATGAGACTGAAACTCACCCCCTAACTGGAAGCCTTCCAGTGCAGCCTCTGTTTTCTACTCTAGAACGACAGGTTTTTGCAACCATGGTTACTCAGCATGGCTTCAGACCTGAAGTGGGTGCCCCTTTGAGGATACCATCACAAAAGGCTCAGTACAGTTTATTAACTGGTGAATCCCAGCATCCTTTTGCTTTCATACCAACTGTAACAAGCAGCAACAGCATCTCTGCACCTCCTGATTTCATAGAGCAGGTTAATACACAGAAGAAGCGAGAGGAACCGCCAGCACACCACAATCACCAAATGGACACATTTGGTCAAGACTCTAGGTTCTCGGCTGTTGGAGGAGAAATGACTCCATCGTTTAGCAACAGTACTGGTGGACAGGTGAACTTAAGAATCCGACAAGGCAGCTCAGACTTCTCGGAGTTTTCTTTGGTAAACGTGCCAGAGGCCAGGGATCAAATGAGTGCCTCATCGGATGTCACAGGGGGCCAAGCCTTTAGGTGAAATGATTTGGTCATAAAACTTGGGATCAGAATACATGCATTACTGTTTTTGAATTGCTCAACAAAGAAAAACTTATCAATTTTTTTTAATTTTTAGAGAGAAAAACTATTAGTGATTTTATCAGGAAGGCATTTTAAAGTCCAGTACCGCTGTGTATTTCCCTTCACTGCTAACACAGAAAGGGGATATTGATCTTGTCTGTGTATGACTTTCTCCAAGCCCTCTGTATTTCTGCTTTATCAGAAACATTTGTCTGCCAGTAAACAGAGCTGATAGAAAATAACTCTGAGACTGGCATTGATACAGGTTCAGTAATTATAACAAAACTGGCATTTATTCAGTTGCAGTAAATACCTGGATAATTGCATTTCAGCTGATCAAATAGTTACTCCAATACTGGCACTAGTACAGATCCAATAATTACCTCAGTACTGTATGTGTACAGTTCAAATAATGCCCTGGCATTGGAATTAATGCAAATCTAACAATTATGACAATGCTATTTTTAATCACATGTTAACTACACAGAAATTCATGTTGTGCATTTCCAGTAAAGAACTGGCATTGATGTAGATGGAATAATTGCCCTCTTTTATTACTTCACTCATGAGGTGTAGGCATCCTGGTAAAGCTAGCATTCATTGCCTGTCACTGTTTGCTAATGCGATGGTGATGATGAGACTCCTTTCTGAATCCATCTGAATGGATTGTGATGCCATTGCAGAGGGCAGTTGAGTGGCAACCACGTAGCTGTGGACCTGGAGCTGCATATGGACTGGACTGGATAAAGACAGCAGATTCCTTTTTCCAAAGATGTTAATAAACCAGGTGGGTTTTTGCAACAATCCAATTGTTGTGTAGTCATCATTGCTGATACTGGACTTTTGTTCCAGATTTTATTTAATCAATCAAGCTCTCCAGTAACATAACCTTTATGCTACTATACCCTCTTTAGTAATATGAACATTTATCCATTATCCTGAAATTCTTATTTTTATTTGTTCATGGGATGTGGGTGTCACTGACCAGGTCAGCATCTGTTGAAGTGCACTGGAGAAGGTGGCCATGAGCTGTCTTGAAAATTGATTTTTAAAAAAAGTCAATGTTTATGCTGGTACTAATATCATCCAGAAATAGAAAAATAAATTGTAAAATTGTAGGAGGCCAATTAACCCATCTGGTCTCTGCCAGTACTTCTAAATTTCATGATCTCTCCCTTACTGTTTTGGTGAGTAGCTTAATTTTTTGCCCTCTCATAACTAATGCAATTGCCAGTTGAAATAGTTTTTTTTTCTACTTTACCTTATCAACTGCCTTTATCAAACTTGTTTGTAGTTTCATCTGTTCCAGTGAAAACAGCCCTAAATTTTTAGTCTGTCCTAATGGCTAAAGGCTTTCAATCTCGTTATCATCTTCATGAATTTCTTCTGCACTGTGCCTGTGGACTTGACATCCTTCTGAACATTGCATCTCCAAAACTACATATTCTCATGGCCTAATCAGTGATCTGTATAGATATAGAATGATCTCTTTGTACTCCATGGCCCATTTATAAAATTTTACATTTATGTACTTGAAATCAGTCTCGACTCCCTTAAAATGTTACCAGTTAGCATAAATTATTTCTGTATTATTCTATCCAATATGTGCAAATATTCATTTTCTGACATCTAAATTTTATCAAATCTACAAACCAGTGTACATCCTCGTGGAGTCAATAACTGCCAACCTTCACAATTAATTTGTATGCTGCCAGTTTTTGTGTTGTGTATGCACTTTATCATTGTGTCCCTCTAAATCCAAGTCATATATGTGTACTGAGAGGAACCCATACTACACTGACCACTAGTGGACACCAAGGCATGCCTTCAGTTCAGTAAAATATTCTTAATAATAATCTGTTTTCTGTCCTTGAGCCAATTTTTTTTTAATCCATGCTGCCTCACTCCCAAATTATACCATTGAGGTAATTTTCAACTTGCTACCCTGTGCTGACGTCGCAGATCAGTGATAAGTGTCTGATTTACAATGTTATGGTTTAATCCACCCCGTCTCCCAGTATTCTTAATTTAGTCAACAAGCTTCCCATGTGACATTTTATTGTTTGTGTGTTTGATATCAGTGCACCAAACAGATACTGTATGCCCTTTATCAATTCCCTTCACCCTGTCTTGAACTCTCCAACATGACGTCTTTTAAACATTCATACAGTCTAAATAATCCCGGATATTTCCAGGTGAGTCTTAATTTTTATCATGTATTATGAAATCCAGCAGCAAACCCATAACAAATGTTTGGTCTATATTATCCAACTGATCGCTTTCAAATCATTTTTATCCCTAAAAAAATGAGTCCTTAGGCATTAGATTTAGACCCTAAGATGACCAGAAAATTGTTAGAGTCTCTGCCAATTCCTCCTGATGTGAGGAGTATTCCAGAATGCAAGCATTGCACTTTCCTGATTCCTTCACCATCTTTTAAAATTACATTACTTCCTTAACTATATTTCTTTGTCATAAATAATACTAATGTTCCCATAAATAGGTGCAGTAATAACCCTAATTTTGACAATGATCCTGCGCAATAATAACCCTGGTACTAACATTGATCCTCCTTTGATATTACTCCTTATATTGACGTTGGTGTTCTTGTGATGTTAGCACCTACAGTGATATTAACCCTATGATTGATATTGACACAGCTCCGATATTACCCCTCATATAAATATTGATCCTTCTGCAAAATTGAAGTAGTGTTCTGGAGAAGGATCACTGGACCTGAGAGTTTAACTCTGCTTTCTCTCCACAGATGCCAGACCTCTTGAGTTTTTCCAACAATTTCTGTTTATGTTTCTGATTTCCAGCAACTACATTTCTTTAATTTTATGTCAAAATTGATACTGGTGCAATATTAACTCAGAAATTAATTTTGACTCTTCTCCATCATTTAATCCAATATGGTCACTGAGCCTAGTCCGGAAGTAATCCAAATATCAACATTGATCCTTCTCTGATATTAACCGAGATATTGATATTAATTCTGTTGCAGTATTAACCCTGAAATTCAGTTTGACTGTTCTCCAATATTAATCCTGATATCCACATTGATCCTCCTTTGATATTAACCACGATCTCCACATTGATGCTGCTGCAATTTTAAACCAGAAATTGATATTGACACTGCTGCAACAATAACCCAAATGTAAACATTAAGACCCCTCTGACAGTAACCCTGATGTCGACAGTGATCCTCCTTTGATATCAATCCCTGTGATTGACTTTGATCCTTCACCAACAAAACTCCTGAAATAGATATTGATAATCCTGCAGTATTAACTCCATGGTTAACAATGATTCTGCTTCAATATTAGCTCTGATTTTGATGTTGATCCTCTTGTGATTGAACCGCATTAATACCTCCCTGGAATTAACCCCAATGTCGTCCATGATCCTCAATGATATTACCTCAGTGGCAACATTGATCATCTTCTGAAATTTAATCCTGTAATTGATATTGATACTGTTGTGGTAGTAACCCTGATATCAATAATGATCCTCCTTCAGTATTAACCCTGATATTGACATTGATTCTCCAGATATTAAGCCTGATGTCAACATTGGTTCTCTTGTGATTGAACTCTGATATTGAGATTCATCCTCCTCTGGAATTAGCCCTAATGTTGATATTGATCTTCTTCTGATATTAACCCTGAACACAATGATCCTCTTGTGTTAATAATGCTGATATCAAAATTGATCCAGTTTTGATATTGAAACTGTTCTGATGGTAACCCTGTTATTGACGTTGATCCTCCTCCAATTGTAACCCTGTTATTGACATTGATCCTCCTCCAATATTATACCTGATGTCAGCATTGATCCTCATGACAGTGCCTTTGATGTCGATATTGATCCTCCTTTGATATTAACCCTGATATCAGCTTTGATCCTCCTCTGATCTTAACCCTGATAATGATATTGATCATGCTGCGATGATAACAACGTTAATATAAGTATTAATTCTGCAGGAGTATTAACCCTGAGATTGATTTTGATCCTCCTCCAAGGAGAAAAAGAAATTGGTATCAACATTAATCCACCGGCAATTTTAACCTTGAGATTGATTTTGATTCTATTCTAGTTTAAACCCAGATATAGTCTCTGCGTCTTCTTAACACTAACCCTGATACCCATATTAATGCTGTTGTGATATAATTCCTTATATCAATGTTGATTCTCCTCCGTTGTTAACCCACCTATTCACGATGATCCTCTTGTGATAGTAACCCTGTGATTGACATTGATCCTTCACCCATGATAACCCTGAAATTGACATTGATACTTATAATTGCCATTGACACAAACAGAAATGGTTTGAGAAACTCAGCAGGTTTGGCAGCATCTGTGGAGAGAAAGCAGAGATAACATTTTGGGTCCAGTGACCCTTCTTCAGAACTCTTCGGAATTGTTATTCACGCAGCTCCAAGAATAGCCCTGATGTCAATATTGACCCACTGATAGTATTAATCATTAAAGCTGATATTACTGGTTGCAGAATCAATTTCAATACCTTTTGTTGTTAATGGTGCTCAGTCAAAATCAATCTTGGTTAATATTGCAGGAGGATTAATGTCAATGTCAGGGTTAATATCAGGAATAATTGTTCTACGCCAACAATAATTCTGAAATCAACATTGATACTCCTGCAATAGTAATTCTGTGATTGACATTGATGCTGCTCTGATATTATCCCAGATATCACCTTTGATAATCCTCTAAAATTAACCTTGATGCTGATATTGATCCTTCTATGATGTTAATCCTGATATCAACATTGATACTGTTCTGATATTATCAATGTTGACATCAGTGTTTCTAGTGATAGTAATCCTGATGTCAGCATAAATCCTTTAGCCTTATTAGCCTTGATATTGATATTGATCTTCCTCCAGTATTAACCCTGATATTGACATTTATTTTCTGAAGTTAACACTAATATTAGCATTGATTCACATCCAATAGTAACCCTGATCTCAACATTGATCCACCTCCGATATTACCCCGACATTGAAATCAATCTTCTTGTGATTTGCGATTCCTGATATTGACAATAATTCCTCCTCTGAAGTTAACCCCGCTATTAACATTGTTATTCTGATCTTAACCCAGGTATTGATGTTGATCCTCTTGTGATATTGTGATTTTTGACATTTAACCACTTGAAATACTAAATCAAATATCAGTATTGATCCTTCTCAGATGTTAATCCTGGTATTGACATTGATTCTCCTCCAATATTAATCCTAATATTGACATGAATATTTTTGTGATTTGACCCTAAGTATCCATATTAATCCTCTGAAATTAACCCTGATATAGACATTAATACTAATTCAGAATTAATGCTGATGATGACAGTAATCATCCTGTGAAATTAACCCTGATATCAACATTGATCATCTTGTCTGATATGAGCCCTGATATTGACATTGATCTTCTGATATTAACCCAGATGTTGATATTGACCATCTTCTGATGTTAACCCTGATGCCAGCGTTGATCCTCTCATGATTTGAACTGTGATATCGACATTATTTCTCCTCTGGAATTAGCCCTTGTATTGACATAATCTTCCTCTGATATTAAGCCTGATGTTGATCTTGATCCTGTGCTGAAATTTTCTGTGCTTTCGACATTGATGTTCCTGCATTATGAACCCTGATGATGATGATTTTCTTCTGATATACTTCAAGGCGGAGATTGATAAATTCTTGATCTCAAGGAATCGAGGGCTACAGGGAGAGTGCAGGGAAGTGGAGTTGAAATGCCCATCAAAGTGGACTCGATGGGCCGATTGGCCTTCCACTCCTATGTCTTACAGTTTTATTAACCCTGATATCGACCTTGATCATGCTCCAATATTAACCTTGACATTGACATTGGTCCTCCTGCAATATCAAACCTGATACCAACTTTGATCTTCTGATATTTACCCTGTTCTTAACTCTGTAATCACTATCTTATGTTCTTATATCAGTCCTCCTAATATTAACTCTGTGATCAACGTTAATCCACTTCTAATGGTAAATGTGATATAGGCATACCCCTAATATTGACATAGAACATCATTTTGCAATGCAAATCCTTGAATTGACTTTGATCCTGGTGATATTAGCCCTGGTATCGACATTGGTCCTCTTGTTATTATTAGCACTGGTATCATATTGATCCTGTAGTGATTTCAACACTGATATTGATATTGACCTTTCAGTATTAACCCTGATACCAGCATTGATCCTCTTGTGATTTGAACCATAATATTGACCCTGAGATTGGCATTAATCCTTCTCCAGAATTAACCCGAATGTCATCAGCCCTGATGTCGACATTGATCACCTTCTGATGTTAACCCTTATATTGACGCTGATCCACCTCCTATATGACCCCTGATATTAATCCTGACGTTGGCATTGATCCTACTCTGATATTAATCCTTGTTGGTGACATTGATTCCTCTGTGATATTAACTCTGCCATTGATAACGATAATCTGCAATTAACACTGACACTGATCATCTTCTGATGTTACTCCTAATGGTGACTTTTATTCTCCTGTGATGTTAATTCTGATATTGATACTCCTCCGAAAATAACCCTGACATTACCATTGATTCTCTAATATTAACTGTGATGTTGGTGTTGATAATCTTCTGATAGCACTCCTGTTATTGGCATTGATCCTCGTGATATTAAAGCTGATATCGACTTCAATCTTATGTTATTAATCCTGATGTTGATATTGATCCTCCTCTGCTAGTAACCCTGTTATCAGCATTGATCCTCCTGCAACAGTAATCCTGAAGTCACCATTGATCCTTCTTTAGTATTAGCCTGATGTCGGCATAAAACCATCAAAAACAGGAATAGGAGTAGACTGTTTGGCCCCTCGAGCGTGGTCCATCATTGAATAGGGTCATGGTTGACCCATTTTTCCTCACATCCACGTTCCTGCCCCTTCTTCATAATCCTTGATTCCCTGACTGATCAAGAATCTATCTATCACAGCCTTAAATCAACACAAGGACTCTGCCCCCACATCTGTGTGGCAGAGAGTTCCAAAGGTTCACAACCCTCTGAAAGAAGAAATTCCTTCTCATCTCAGTCTTAAGTTCATGCGTCTTTCTTCTGAGACTATGTCCTGTGATCTTAGACTCTCTTTTGAGGGGAAAATATCCTCTCCGCATTTACCATATCAAGTCCATTGAAACATGTCGGATTCTTAATGAGATCACCTCTCATTCTTCTAAACTCTACTGAGTAAAGTGCCTATCTGTTTAACCTTTGCTCATAAGACAATTCCACCATACCAGGATCATCCTCGTAAATCTTCCCTGAGCTGCTACCAATGAAATGATACCTTCCGTTCAATAAGGGGATCAAAACTGCACACAGTACTTCTTATCTGGTCTCTACAGTTGCAGTAAGACCTCCTTGCTCTTATACTCCAATCCCCTTGAAATAAGGGCCAACATTCCATGACCCTTCCTGATTACCTGCTAAATCCACGTGTTTGCTTTCTACGTTATGTACACGAGTACCCCCTAAGTCCCTCTGTGTTTCAGCTTTCTGCAGTTTTTCTCTAATAAATAATACTCTCTTCTTTTGTTCTTTCTTCCAAAATGAACAACTTCATGTTTTCCTACATTATACTTCATTTGCCAACTTTTTGCCCACTTGCTTAACTTGTCAATATATCTTTTGTAGACTGTTTGTATCCCTCCCACCACCTGCCTTTACACCTATTTTTGTGTCATCTGCAAATTTGGCTACAGTACATTCATTTCCTTTTTCCAAGTCATTAATATATATTGCGAACATTTATGGCTGCAGCACTGATCTCTGGAACAATACTGGCAACAGGTCACTCACCTGAAAAAGAACCAGTTATCTCCACTTGCTGTTTCCTGCCCATTAGCCAGTTCTCTATCCATGCCAATATACTATCACATTGATCCTCTTGTGTTAGTAACCCTGATATCAACATTGATCCTCCTACAATAATAACCTTGTTGTTTGATTTTCTTTGTATTGGCATATTGACCCTTATATTGATACTTATGCACTTGTGATATTAACCCTAATGTTGATATTGAGCCTCCTGTGATATTAATCCAGACATTGACATTGATTTTCATGCCATTTATGCACCATCTAACATTGCTTTGATGCTCACTTCAAATCTTCTCCATGAATTTACCTTGATATTGTCATAGAAATCCCCCTAGTGATTGCCCTGATACTACTTTCTCATACTTACTAACTTGAATTTTAACACTGACTTCCCTCCAGTGATTGCCCTGATAACAACACTGATGCCATACATTACTTACCCCGATACTGGTATTCACGCCATTCCATTCATTACCCTCACTCTTCCATTGTTCCAGCTCCAGTCATTATCAGCATTGATATCCCTTCGATTCCACACAATCTTGAAATTCTTTCCTCTTTGGGTAATGATCTAGCTCTTGTTTGAAAGATGCAATTGAATCTGCTACTCCCACGCTCTCAGGCAGTGCGCGTTCCAGATTCTAACCACTCGCTATGTAAAATATTCTTTCCTCATGTCACTATTGCTTCTTTTGCCAATCCTTGTGCTTTGGCTTTTGACTCTTCCGCCATCTCCTTATCCATTCTGTGCATAGCCATCATGATTTTGAATCCCTTGATCAAGTCTCCTCTCATCCTTACTGAAGGACAACAGCTCCAGCTTCTCCAGTTTATTTATTTAAGTCCCTCACCCCAAAACTATTTTTGAGAGTTATTTTCTGCACTCTCTCCAATGCCTTCACATCTTTCCTGAAATGTGTTACCCAGAACTTGACCCAATTAGTTGATTAAGGCTGAGCTAGTTTTTTTTAAAAAATGTGTTTAACGTGACTTCCTTGCCCCGATTTGGTTTCTTACTACACACTCGGCCTGTCCTGACACCTTCTGTGATTTGTGTGCATATATTCCACAATCATACTACTTTTACACCCACTTTAGAATTGTAGCCATTTTTTGATATTGCCTCTCCCTGTTATTCTGACCAGAATGAATCACTTCATGATTGTCTGCATTAAATTTTGTCTGCCAGTTCTCTGCACGTTCCACCAGCTATCTCCCTCATGGATCAAACTATTTCTGACTTTCGAGTCATCCACAAATTGAGCCCCTTGCATGAAAGTCGAGCTGAATTTTATAGGGTAACATCCCCAACCTCAGCCTCATGTAGTTTGGGAAAGACTGCTGCCTCATAGTTGCTTTACATTTACCAGGCTGTTCATTGACTCAGGGCAAGATTCCCACCCCCAGCAGGGGAAGAAATCCCACTTTAATCAGCCAGCAACTCTCTAATCTCAGTAGTGCAGTTCCA
Organism: Stegostoma tigrinum; assembly: GCF_030684315.1. Lineage (NCBI taxonomy): Eukaryota > Metazoa > Chordata > Chondrichthyes > Orectolobiformes > Stegostomatidae > Stegostoma > Stegostoma tigrinum. The sequence continues at coordinate 7,781,406 of NC_081404.1, read as the reverse complement.
AGTGGGTTGCTGCTTCTGGGAGACCAAATAGAGCCTGAACAGGATGTTATGGAATCAGGACTCGAGGTAGGTCCAGGATTTCAGCAGGGCCAGCCTGTTGGGCACTGGCAATTTGAGCAGCAATATGGCACCTGTGTTTGAGAAGCCAGTGAGGGAGGTTGAAAAGTGGGCATGACCTTGGGAGGTAGATACCTCCACATTGCATGCAGTCCATCAAAGGCAAAAGATGCCTTCCCACACCCCCTGCCCAGTGCCGGTTTGGCCAGTGAAAGCTGCTGAGCTAAACACTTTGCCTAGGCTACCCTCTACTGCAGGTAAAATAGTGGCGAGGGCTGGGGTGGTTGGAATGAAGCACTTAAGTGATCAGTAATTAGCCACAAGGGTCTTAAGAAAGTGCAAGGGGCTTGTTAGCAATCCAGAGTGATGTCATTAGCACAGGTTCAATTCCTACCCTGGCTGAAGTTAAATCTGTTTCTCTCTCCTCTTCAACTCTCCCCCAGCTTCCTCCTTCCCCCATTCTTCTGCAGCCTCCTGTTTCTCTCCATCTCACTCTTGCAATCTTCTTCTTCCACACCATCCCTTTTATGGCCATGTACTCCCTCCCCTAAGAGCTGCCCTTTTTCCACTCCCCCACCCCCAGAAAAAGGCATGATTCCCAGCAAAGGGGCAGAACTCCTAACAAAAGGGTGCCTTGGTGACTCCCTCATTGCCACTAGTTCTTTTCCCAACTGCTTACTGCTCCTCCAATTGCAATTGCTTCTATGCTGCATTTGCTGATGCTGGCCCAGTTGTGAACCTATCAGCAACAAGTACAACTACCACCCTCTGACTGGAACAGTCTGCGGGAAATATTCCTGTGATTGTCATCTACGTGATTACATTTTTCAGTGTGTTTTGGGGATGGATTCACCAGCCTGTCTTGTATATTTTGAGCTTGACTGAGCTTATCATTGTATCCTTTCTTTGAACAAGCTTTTAACATTTGATCTCCAATGATATTGCACCAGCTCTGTATCTAGGGATGATTGGAAAATTACAACCTATGCCTGCACAATCTCTACTAGTATATCAATGTATTTGAATACGTCGTGTCTGGTTCGGGTGACTTATCAGCTGCAAGCACTACTAACCTATCTAGCACCTCCTCCTCATCAAAGCGAAAGTCATCAAATGACTCATTTCTGCCCTGTTTCCTCATGAACTTGGTAAGCCTTTCTTTTGTAGTAAAGAGAGATGCAAGCTATTTAGTTAATAAGATCATAAGATGTAAAAGCAGAAGTAAGCCATTCAGCCCATCAAGTGCTCTGCCATTCAATAAAATTGTCCTCAATTCCATTTTCCTTTCTTTTTGCCACAACCCTGGATCCCCTAACTAATTAAAAAATCAATCTCAGCCTTGTATATACATCAATGACCCAGTCTCTACAGTCCTCTGTGGTAAATAATTCCATAGAATCGGTACCCTCAGAGAAGAAATTCCTCCTCATCTCTGTCTTTAATGAGCTATTCCTTACTCTGAGATTACACCCCTGGTCTAGACTCTCTTAAATGGGGAAAGACTGCAGAAATCTACAGACCAGTAGGATTTGGTGTCCTCATGATCACAAAAAGCTAGCATTCAAGTCGGAATTGGGGAAGGAAAATGGAATGCTGGTGTTTATTCTAAAGGAAATGGAGTATAAAAATCAGGAGGTTTTTCAAAAACTATACAAGGCACTGGTCAGCCCACAGCTGGAATACTATGAGCAGTTTTTGCAGCCTGTTATCTAAGGAAAGATGGACTGGCATTGGAGGCTGTCCAGAGAAGGTTCATTTGGCTGATCCCGAGTATGCAGGGACTGTCTTATGGCCTGTACCTGGAGTTCAGAAGAATGAGAGGTGATCCTATTAAAACATACAAGGTTCTTAGGGGACTTGTCAGGATAGATGTGGAGAGGTTGTTTCCCCTTGTGGGATAGAGTCTAGGACCAGAGTGCCTAATCTTAGAGTAAGGAGTCACCCAATTACATCAGAGATTATGAGGGATTTCTTTCCTCTGAGAGTACGGAATCTGAGGGATATCCAAGGCTGAGATAGACATTTTTTTAATCAGTTGGGGAATCAAAAGTTATGGGGAAATGGCAGGAAATTGGCATTGAGGATTATGAGATGATTCATGGTCTTGTCAAAGGCCTGCTGAAAATCTGAATACATTACACCCACACCTTCCTCTTTATCTGTCCTGCTTGTTACTTCCACAAATAATTCTAATAAATTTGTCAGGGATGATTTCATCTTCAATGAGCCATGCTGATTCTGCTTAATCACATTGTTTGCAAGCCTGTTCTGCTTCAACATACTCACTTGTGAGTGATTACATGTTCTATGTTCGCAACCTCTTTGAGCACCAATGTTTTATGCAAAGCCACAAGTAGGAGTGAGGTTGACCACTGACTGACTACTTCACTGCTGAGGGTGCCAGATCCTGAACAGCATTGTCGGTCCTCACAAAGAGAGTATGGGCCTCATCATTTTATCCTATTGACTGGAGAGAAATATTTGACTTTTTTATATGAAAGAATGTATACCATGTGAGATGACAGATACTGTATTAATGTATGTTTGCATGTTACACATTGCTCAGTCATCACTTGGAGTAAGTGAATTCCAACAACTGTCCAGTAACAAATGAGTCAGCATCGGATCACCTTGCCCACCAACATTTCTGTGATTTACTGATTTGAAAAAGAGATAACAACACCTTTGTAAGCATGTGTACTGGACAGAAAATCTCTCATTTGCACAATTGTGCTCAATTGTTTTTAACTACTTGGTGAAAAGGAATGCACAGACTGTCTTCTGAAATTGTAACAATAAGGGGAAGGGCTGGGGCAAGTCTCAAAGGAGGCACTTGGCAATTTCAAAGACAGTGAGAGCATCCTATTTAAGCTATGTCCAGTTTTGAGGTACTTTCATGTTGTGCTTCTGTTGCTGTAAGGTAATACATCGGTCCAAAGGTGCAGCAGATAGTACACTGAAAACAGCACAGCAAATACTGGAGAAACTCAACAGGTCTGTCAGCGTCTGTGGACAGAGAAACTGAGTTAATATTTCGGGTCCAGTGACCTGCACTGCGCTTCATCTGCGTCAGAACTGCACTTGAAACGTTAACTGTGCTTCTCTCTTCACAAATGCTGCCAAACTTGCTGAGTTATTCCAGCTTTCTCTGCTTTAGATTTCCAGCTGCCACCATCTTTTGCTTTTAGATCACCAAAACAACTTCAATTCAGTATAGTTGTATTGGCTTTGAAAAATGAATGGGTTGGAGGTGAGCATCATACAAAGGGAAATGAAATAACTGTGGCTTGTACGTTGGGAATGTGAATGAGCATCAATGCCCAAATGTTGGTTCTTATTTTAAAAGTATTCTACAGAAAATACTGATTTCCATTTCATCTGTGCATCATGCAGTTAGGTGTAGCATTTCATATTAGTTAGCCTTTCTTTAATCAGGGATAAAACCCAAGCCTGATTGCAGAACTGCATTTACAATGTAGACCTGTTTTGGTAGCTACAATGTTCAAATTTCTCTTGTTTCCCACTGTGTTTCACACATTAGTGCACTGTATGTTGTGTGTCAAATGACAGCTGTGGTTCACACAGTATCTGTTGAACCTGTGATATTTTCCAATCGGCCAGTTTCTTTTGGCAACAAAATGTAAAGATTCTGGGATTTCTGTTTCAGATTTCACTTTCTTTTACACAGTATACATTTCCATTTTCCGGGGTTTTCAATTTGATTTCATTGTTAGGCTGAATGTTATTCCACTGTTGTTGATATCATCCCGTTTGTTGCCTTAAGCTGCAGTACACTGTTCCCATCTTGTACATTGTGTAGATTCCCTGCATATTCTCTTTGAAATTGTAAAAAGAATTCTATTAAAAACAGGTGAAGCGACTAGTAAAGTGCGATTTTTGTTAACAGCTGTATTCACTGCATTGCAGGGTTGAAATTTCAGGTTTCAGATTCAGCTGTTCTCCACGAGATATGTGCAGACTAGCATTGCCCTGTGATAGAGACTTCAAGCCATCTCTGAGGAGCAGGACTATATTCTTGTTCATGCGTGATGCAGAGAACATGCAGAGCAGTTTTATCTCTGCCCCTGCCCCCACCCCTCTCCCTCCCAGAGACACTATTCTTGTGAAGGTGCAGGCCTTGAGTTGGAGTGCATTTAGCATCTTGAAGATACCAGCAGCCTCTCAGACACACAATGCATTCGCACTTGTATTTTTCACATATATGTAGACAAACAATACATTCACATGTTTTTTGTATGTACATAAACATGCACTACATTACAGATATGCAGAGGCACACTGTACACTCATGGGCAATATGGTTTTTATGAAGAGTAATTGACAGCCATTAGGATCTGGAGCCCTAATTACTTTTTACACTGGGCTGTTTGGAATAATTTTGGCTTCCATACATTCTGCTTTGGTGGAGGTGACCATAATATAGTACAGTATATTTAATTTAGATTTCATGCATTCCTGAATTACACTTGTTCTGATCTCTGGACTGTTTCCCAAGTGTTCCATTGGAATGTACCAGTCACAGAAGCAAATTATTCCTGAAGGAAATGTACAAGTTACATTTCCCTCAAGTTTGTCACAGCTGGGAAAATGGAATGGCATTCCACTCCCCTGGAATATCTCTGAGCTGAAGAAAGAAAGTCAGCTGCAGTCCCACTGCAATCAGTACCTCCCACCGCCACCCCCACCCCCCACCCCCCAACCCTCCTCTGCTCGAAGGAAAACAACTTGAGCCTGTCCAGTCTCTGTTCAGCATTGAATCATTCCAGCCCTGGCAATATCCTGGTGAATGTCCTCAGCACCCCCTCCAGTGGTCCAGATGTGATCTCGCTAATGTCATATACAGATCCATGATAACCACTTAAAATAAAACAAAGAACTGTGGATGTTGGAAATCTGAAACAAAAACAGGAATTGCTGGAGGAACTCAGGGGCTCTGAGTCAGACAGAGAGCCAGAACAGCAATGTGGGGTGTTATCAAGAAATGTAAATGGTTGAGAATGGGTTGCCTGTGCCGGGAGCAGCCTGTATAGGACAGGATTAGGGATGTGGGAGAGGGTGATCATGTTTTGAAATGGTTAAAACTCAAAATTGAGTCCTGAAGGCTGGTATGGTCGAAGGTGAGATGCCGTTCTTCCAGCTTGCATTGAGCCGAACTGAAGCACTGCAGCAGGCCTGAGACAGATGTTGTCCAGGGAGCAGGGTGGTGTTTTAAAGTGCCAGAAAACTGGAAACACAGAGTCATTTCTACAAACAAAATGTGGGTGTTCTGCCAAATGGTCACCCAGCCTGCGTTTCATCTGCCCAATGTAGAGGAGACCTCATTGTGAGCAGCGAATGCAGTAGACCAGATTGAGTGAAGTGCGGGTGAAGTGCTGCTTCACCTGGAAGGTGTGTTTGGGCCTGTAGATACTAAGGAAGGAGGTGGTCAATGGGTACGTGTTACACCTTTCGCAATTGCAAGGTAAGGTTTTGTACGGCTGTGGGTGAGTGTTGGGAGTGAAGCAAGAGTGCACCAGGGTGTCCCAGAGGGAACAGTCCCTGATCAAGGTTGACAAGGGAAGGGATGAAAATATATGTTGGTGGCATCCAGCTGCTGGTGGTAGAAATGGTGGCTAATGATCATCTGGACGTGGATGCTGGTGGGATGGTAGGTGAGGACAAGGGAGACCCTATAGTGGGAGGGGAGGGGTGTGAGGGCCGAAGTGTGGGAGGTGGGTTGGACACTGCTGAGGGTCCTGTCAACCACAGTTGTGAGGAATCCTTAGTTCAGGAAGATGGTTCACATTTTGGAGGTCCCCTTATCGAACTTGGCATTGTCAGAGCAGATGTGTTGAAGATGGAGGAATTGTGAGAATGAAATGGAACCTTTACAGGAAGCAGAGTGTGAGAATGTATAATCAAGGTAACTGTGGGAGGAGGTGAGCTTGTATCCCCAGAAATAGAAACAGAGATGCCGAGGAAGGGAAGGGAGGAATTAGAGATGGACCAGGCAAAGCTGAGTGTGGGACGGAAATTGGAAGTGAAATTGATGAACTTTTCCAATTCCAGTCGAGAGAGGGAAGCAGCACTGATGATATCATCGGTATATCAGAGAAAGAATTGTGTGTGTGGGGGGGGGGGGACTAGAATAGGACAAGATCAAGGAATATTCTATGTGCCCCACAAAAGGGACAGGCATAACTGGGCCCAATGTGGATACCCATGGCCACCCCTCTGGTCTGAAGAAAATGAGAGGAGCTAAAAGAGAATTTGTTGAGGATGACGACACGCTCAGCCAAGCAGAGGAAGCTGGTGGTGAATGAGGACAGTTCATGCCTTTTTCCAGGAAGCAGTGGAAAACCCTGAGACCATCAATTCTATGATTCATCCTGATGGGGGGTTGGGCATGTAAAGGGAGTGTACATCCATGGTGAAGAGGAGGTGGCTGGAGCCTACAAATTGGAAACTTTGAAATGAATGTAAAACATCAGAAGCATCCCAGATGTGCGTGGGAAGTGATAACATACGCGACAGACAGCCGAATGCAATCAGCTTTGTATCTCTATATTTACAACATAGACGTTTTGAATGACCAATCCCAGAGTCTGTGAGAAATCAGTTTCAGACACTGGTTTGTATCTTAAACAAAAGACTTTGCAATTAATTAACAATACAGAAACTTTAGTAGAACAAAATTAAGCGACAAAGTAATCTAACTGGTCAATTCTATAACCCCAAAAACATTAGTTTTCTTTCCCATTCACACAAAAGACAGACAGATGAACACAGTTAAGGGATAAAGAAAAATAATGAAATGACCAGATTACATGGTGCCTTGTGATAGATGATGGTTTCTTGGTTGATCGCCTGAGGATGTTGATCAGGCTTAACTTTACAGTTTGCTCAGATGAAGGCAGAAATCCTTCTGACTTAGTTTTCTATGCTCTGAGCTTCCTCAAGCTGCTAATGGGAGGTTGGTCAAGGAGCTTTCGAATCTTCATGCTGTAACATCAACAGCCAGATTCCTTCTCCAAGAAAGTATAGTCCAAAACCCAATTCCAGATCTGGTTACTCCCTGACAGACTGACTATCTCCTCTATAAGTTTCCAGTTACCATTCAACATCTTCCATCTGCTTGACTATATAGTCTTTTCCAGAGGAGCTGGAACCAATTCCCAGGCACTGACCTCATTAATTACCAAGTTCTACCATACCGTCATAGAGTCACACAGCTTTGAAACAGGCCCTTTGGCCCAACCAGTCCATGCCAAACATAATCCCAAACTCAACTAGTTCCAACTGCCTGCTCCTGGCCCATATGCCTGCAAACCTTTGCTATTCATGTACTTATCTAAGTATCTTTTAAACATTGTAACTGTGCCCACATCCACCATTTCCTCATGAGGTTCATTCTGCATATGAACCACCCTCTGTGTACAAAATTTGCTCCTTGTGTCTTTTTCAAATCTCTCTCCTCTCACCTTGAAAATATTTCCCCTGTGTCTTGAAATCCCCCCTCTGAGTAAAAGACACCCACCATTAACCCTGTCTATAACCCGCATGATTTTATAAACCTTTATAAGGCCACCTCACAACCTCCTGTACTCAAGTGAAAAAAGTCATGGCCTATCCGGCTTTTCTGTATAAGTCAAGCCATCCACACCCAGCAACATTCCGGTAAATCTCTTCTGAACCCTACCAAGATAACACTATCCTCCCTATAACAGGGTGGTCAGCTAGTGACAAAGCATTAGCAGAGCCTTTTGATCAGGAATGAGCCTGCAATTAACTTCCAGGCCTGGTCTCACAAATAAGAAAAAAGCTTGTTTTGCCGGTTTTCCATTTAACACGAGCTATTACTCACAGTCCAAACCTCATCTTTAGCCCATAGCTCCCAGTTCACATCTCCAAATGGAACTTGATAAAAGGATAAAATAAAACTCATGAAAAATCAACAAGGGCTCCAACAGGGAGGGATTTGACAAAAGAAGAGAAAAAAATGAGTCGAATTAGAAAGAAATATATTCAGTAGGGCAGAAACAGGCAGAAACAATGAGTGTGCCTGGGCAGTCCTCTGTGGATTTTGGGAAGGAAGGAGAAGCAGGCTGTACAGAAGACTAGGAGCTTAGAGGCAGTGGGGAGAGATCACCAAATCACCAAATCACCAAATCACCAAATCCTGCTTTGGACACAGTCAGAACGTTCAGCATTAGAGAGGGAGAAGGGAGGTCAGATGGGAGAATAAATATGCAACAGAAGGTGGGGTTGGTAGAGGAGATGGAGTCAGAGGGAAGGGGAGGGGAGGAAGGTTACAGAGCAGAGTGGGAATCTGTGAGCTGTTGCAGCTTATGTTCCTTATTGCCTGAAAGAAACGTTTCTTCCTAGAATTCAAATGAGCCGGAGCATGAAGTGGAACTGGGGGTGAGGCCAGCTCTGAGCCAGCGTGAAGTGGTGCTGTTGGAGAGAGATGGAGAGTGTGTCTGTGGCAGCACATAGCACTGACCGGGGATCTCAGGATGTGATAAAAACTATTGTCAGAGGGGCGTTGTACATGGTAGAGATATCTGTGATCCTGAGTGGATTCAAAACACAAACGGTGAAACTTGAGTTGGAATCCAAGTGGGGTGTTTCTGAGCTGGAGACAGTCACTGAGGAATGTGATGTGGCTGTTGGAAATGGGTTTTGGTCAAACTTCAGGAGCAGCACTCAAAGTAACGACGGTGAATAAGAAAAAAGATTTGTACAGAAATCCCTGTCGGAGAGAGGAGCAATATGTCTTCAATGTGGGCATAGTTGGAAGAGGTGTAGCAGTGAGTTAAACTTTAAAATAGAACAAAGAACTGGAGCAATTTCGGCTTTTGTTGCATCATGGTCTCCTCGCTTTTGTAGTCAATGCCTTGATGTATAAAAGTCACCGCCCAGCTCCTTGTTTTAAGTAAACCTAGCCTCTGTATATAAACTTTAAGCTTCCTGTCTGCCCATCCTTATATTTCCTGTTTAGTTTGTTGCAGTTTCTAAACTTTTTGTTTTGTTCTGTTTTGTTATTCCTAGATTTGTTGCTCCCTCATTCTATATCCAAAAGTTTTCATTTATCTTCTTGTGCAAGGAGCTCCTTTCCTCATGTAACACCTTTATCCCTCTCTAAAACCATTGTTCTCCTGAGCTGTAATTTTAGATTCATTCAGCCTGGTGTGGTCAGATCTTTCAAAGAGCTCCTGATTGGTCCTGTGCCCCGCCTTCTTCTCCCTAACTCAAAAACAACCTTTTTGAAATATCAAGTTCTGTTTTAAGAAAAAACTCCCATTGAATTAACTTCTGAACACGTTTCAAAAAATGCCTTCTATATTACTATACAAACATGTTTTTTAAACAAAAATGTTGTTGCTAATCATTTTCACTACTTTACCTTCATACCCTTTCTTCAAACTGTTTCCCAATGGTGTTTATGACATCTCCAATGTAGTGATAGTCTATCCTTCAGTTCTAACCAAAAGGCTTAGCTTTTGTACGATTCCTGTGATCCAAAGCTGCAATGGATCCCATGTTAGATACTGCCACCCTCCCACTTTGTTCGATTCTTCCTGACTATTTTGTGAACAAGAAATATTCAACTTCCAATCCTACTCTAATCAAAGCCGTTCTCTTTTGATGGTCCATTGCAAAGCCCTGGAACAGTGTGCCCTTGTAGCTTCACCAAACATATTCACCATACTTTTTGCAGCAATGTGTGTCAAACTCAAAGCAGTCACAGACAATCTCACTAAGTTTACTCTGTACTGCTTTCCTGTCTGTTCTTTATAATGTCCTTTCTTTCCTTCTTTTCTCTTCCTTAGAGATGTTGGAACATCGATAAATGCTCAATAAAACAACAAAACAAGAAAACAGGATTGGATGTTGAAAGGACATTGAACATTTCGCAGACTGGAGGAGGGAAATGAGCTGAATTTTCTTTTAATTGGCCAAATGTTTTCAAATCAATGCTGAAGCTTTTATCGATGGAGCTGATGAGATACAAAGGTGCATCTGGTAGGCAATTTCATGATCATTCCGATGGACCAATCTCAGTGTTGCAATGCTGAAACTGATTTAGAATATTATGGGCAGTGAAATGCCACTTTTCACAGCAGCTGTTAGTCAAAATAGAATCACAGCAAAGGAGCAAGAACGAAGGTGAAGTAGGAGAGTTTAGCAAAGTTGAATTTATTTTCCTTTTGGAGAGAAGCCTTACTCCAGACATGATCCAAGTCAATGAGTGAACATGTAGACCCAGTGCTAAAGAAGAGAAGAAAGCTCCAAGTGAGGCTTGAGATTTGAAAATAAGTATTTTTCCCATTACATATGATGAAGATTATTCAACCCAATCATTCAATGTGGAGCTGAACAAATAGCGACTGAGTAACAGAGTATCTCAGTATTAGAAGGATCGTGATCGAGCAGTTATTTAGCAGGTGTGAATTCTGCCGTATGCTTGAGATGTGATGAAGGATGAATATTTCTGGCATTTGAGACTGAAGTTTCTTTTTGATGCAGAATGCAGAAATCTGATATCTCTTATAGCCTTATACCAACACCTTGTTGGCACCAGATACCAAATTGAATCTTCTAGGATGTCCCATGTTTCATCAATGAGCAGCTAATCAGATTGAATGGATATTTCCAAGCATTCTTTAACTCCTCTCTGAATTTAGTCTGGGTTACAGCATAAATACACGTGTTTGTGCAGCAACTGAGTAGTCGGAGTGCATCTCCAATCTGTTCTGCTGTTGATGAATCAACATGAATCCTGTAATGAGACATGATTGAAATGCGCTGTAGAAGAGAATGTAAAGCATGTGTCAGCCACAACAGGATAAAACTGCTTGAAATGCTGAACAGCAAAATGATGGATTTCCTTCGATGCTCCATCTCAGGATCATCCTCCTCCTCACTGCTCTTCTGGTTTTGGAGTGCCCTGTGGATTCGATTGGCTGCTAAAATATGCCTGACAGTCAGAGTGTTGAGGGTCAAGATAAGAAGAAATGGAATAAGTGGGGTTACGCTGCATTGAAGCAACTCAAAGGTCGACCACATTGAGGAGACATAATGTTCTATGCTATTCCTGAAGCAATACCAGGAAATATTGTCAATTATTTCATATGGTTCATACTGAAAGTACCAGGGAATGTTTTTCACGCAACTAAGCACACAAATTGTGCTGATCACAATCGCTGCAGTTTTCTCAGTGCAGTGTTTTCTTTTCAGTTTCTGGCAACAAATGGTATTGAAACGGTCAAAGGTGAAGGAGTCTGTTAACCACACCGAGCTGTCTGAAGCAGCATATCGCAGGACCACTCGAAGACTACAAATGGCAGTAATATTCAGGAAACTGTCTGGGAAATACGAATCACCAATCTGATCAAAAATGACATCGACAATAACGACCAGTAGATCTGTCACTGCCATGGATACGAGGTAACATGTGATGCACTTAGAAAGACCACATTTTCTCCGAGACAGGATTGCAATTGCTGCTGTATTAACTGTGAGCAAGACAAAACATAAAATTTTCATGATCGGGTTCACAATACGAGCATCAGCTCAACAACAGTATTCACTGATGGATGGTTACGTTCAGGTGAATTGGGAAGTAGTGAATACATTGAACAGGATCAGGCATAGACCTCTCTTTAAGCCTCCGCGGAGGATGATGAAGGGGCAATAGAGTTCTTGAGTGGGGAGAATACAAACAGCATTTGGAAGGCGTGGCCAGATTAGAGGAGAGTCATTTCGCAGGGGAACGTCTGAATTGCTCACCCTTGCTAATGAGCCCTCTCGTTCATACTCTGTGACAGTCTTTCAATCCTACTATCCTGTAAAGGCCCTGGAAGGGCACAGGAATTGAGAAAGATTGCAGCAGAACTGCATTTACTGATCATGAAAGTTTCAACCAGACAGATCTGTTTTCTCTTGGAGAAAAGACACTGCTAGAAGCGCTATCATATACAGGGTGATAACTAAAGGCCATCAGGATGAGGTGATCACCAAGAAATCCATTGGTAAATTGAACAGAAACATCTTCATCCAATGTGCAGTGAGAATGGGACTTGCCAGCACAAGTAGTGGCTCAAAAAAACAGTTTAGATGCATTTAAAGGGAGACTTAGAAGAATGTGAGGGTGACAGGAATAGCTGGTTACAATGACAGAGTCATATCAAGAAACATGGATAGAAACAGGAAATAGACCTTAATGTCACCATGGACTGTTTATACTGAATAGTCTGTTCCTTGTATTTATTTCCCACGAGGTGACAGAACTGAGAGGTAATAGAAACCATGGTTTGGATTACGGTGGGAGCAAGGGAAAGTCAGTGAGATTGTAAGTCTCAGGAGACTGCCCACAAGAGAAATCAAGCAGCAATGACCAAGGACAAACAGCGATGAGGGGATTAAATCCAGGAGATAACCCTGGAGTGAGATGGGAACGGTGACTAAAGATTAATGATGGAGGATATGGAGTGTTTAAACAGATCAACCGCATTTGCTTGACTTGTGAAAAATATTCAATTAGGTCATTCATTTGGTCAATTTTTATTGATCTTGTCGAGTACCCATGCTATTGCTTTTAATCTGAGGGTTTGACCAGGTTACAGCCTCAGTGAAGCAAGATTGTGGGAAAGCTGAGGTAAGGACAGGAAGTCAGTCTAGAGGATGTGTGATTGGAAGCGGTGATACAGTGGTCAGACGTGGACAGACTGGTTCAAGAGGGAAAAACCTAGATCATAGATCCACATTGCACGGTTGTGCTATCTTGATGAGCTGTCTTCCAATGTTCAGAAAGGCCATATTTCCATGTCTGTACATGTGTAAACGTTGGATTTTCAATGTGTCCCAATCAGGAAAATTCACTTCTTGTTGGCTCCTGATGTACTCAGGTCAGCATAAAGAGTCATTGGGAATGACCACAAAGATCTGATAATATTCTGAACCCAGCTCCATGAGGTAGGTGTGGGCACTTCCCCAGTGCTAGTACCGACATCTTGCTACCGCTGTGTTGGCACTCCAATCTTGGTCCATGTTTACCTGCTTTGTAATAACAGGAGCATTATTTAATGGAAGCTGTATCTATCAACCTTTATAATGTATTAAATTGTTTCACCTGAGAGAAATTTCTCTCTACAAATCTTCCATTTAGGATCTTTCTGGAAGCTTGTTTTGCCCATACAAGAATATGCACTCAATCAGTATCCCGTTCCTGCCATATCCCCATGACCCTTGATTCCACTATCTTTAACAGCTTGTATTCAAGATCCACTTCCCTGCCCTGTTATCTTTCCTTATTTTAATCTCCCATTGTAACCATTCCTTCCCTTCTCCATGACATACTAAGTGAGATTTTCTTTGAATGCACTTCAACCACTCCCTGTGCAATTTCATTCCACTTTCTCATCACTGCCTGGGATGAGCAGGGTGGGGGTACGGTGGCTGTGAGGGCTCAACTGGAATTCTTGAATGCTCTCATTTCCCCACAAGGAGAGAGATTCTCTCTGAAATCACTGTGTTTAATCGTTTTCAAGCCCACGATGAGGTCGAATCTCAGCTACCTGTTCCGAGAGAACACAGGTACATCCTGTTAATCCTTTCATGATTGGTAACCCAACACATTTCGGCTGTTATGTTTGTAAGTAGTCTCTACACCCTCTTTGTGCTTCCAAATGCTTTTTATCGATTTATTGTACCATGCAAAGGCAGCTTCATAAAACCAGCATGTGAAACGTGATGTGGGCTTTCACATTCAACTTGGAGCCTGCGCAGTCAAGAAAAGTACTCCTCATCTCTGTCTCTGAAGGGGTAACCCCGAATATTAAAACTGTGCCTCCTTGTTCTGGACTGCCCCACAAGAAGAACCATTGTTTCTATGTCTACCCTGTTAAGACTATTCAGGATCTTATACACTCCAATCAAGTGAGCCCTTACTTATCTAAACTGCAGTGGAAACAAAGTGCAATCTGTCCAACCTATTCTCATAGGACAGCACAGTTATTTCAGCTATCAATCCAGTAAACCTGCTCTGTACTGCCCCCACTGTATTTGCACCCTTTCGGAAATAAGGGGAACTAAAATACACACAATATTTGAGATGTCATCTCACCAATGCCTTGTATGACAGAAAATTCCTCTCGTAATAAATGCTTGAATCCATTTGCTTTCCCGATTCTGTGTTGTACCAGCCTTTGTGTGACTCTTGCACCTCAATTCCTAAGAATTCTGCAGTCATTCTCCATTCTCCAGGTTCAAATCCAGCTTCGGGCGACTGTCTGTGTGGTGTTTGCACATTCTCCCCATATCTGCGTGGGTCTCCTCCAGGCGTTCCGGTTTCCTCCCACAGTCCAAAGATTTGCAGGTTAAGGTGGATTGGCCGTGGGAAATTACCCATAGTGAACAGGATTTGCAGGCTAGGTGGGTTAGCTGTGGGAAATACAAGGTTATCAGAGGTTTTTTCTGGGTGTGATGATGTTTGGAGGGTCAGTATGCACTGAATGGCCTGCATTGACACTGTCGGGATTCTATGTTATACTCCATTTGCCAGACTTTTGCCGACACACACAACCTATCTATGTTACATCGCAACAATGTTTAAAAAAGTCAGTCAAGATTACGTGGATTAATGACTCCAAGCTGAGCCCAGTTTCAATACAGATGGCAGAGTTACAGATAACTGGGACTCACAAGAATGACGCCGCTGAATGGGTGACGGTACAGCAAATATGTTAAAGTAACTTATTCAACATTCCCAGGAGGAACAGAAGCAGGGTAAGAGGAAAACACAGATGGATAAAGTTACAAATGGGTCATTGAAGCTCACCAGAAACTCCGACAACAGCCAGAATACAGTAGAAAGCAAATTTGGCTATATAGGTTATCCAGACAATCTGGAGCAGATCCATGTTCTCTGAGAATCCAGTGCTGGTGTTGGAAGCAGAATGCCTGAGCCCTTTGTTCAAAAGTTTTCCAATTTTATTTCACTTACAATTCTCCAATGACCTCATTGGAGCAGCACTATTGCTGATATCACTCACAGCTACTTGAACAAACAGGTTCTAAAGGAGCCCTGGTTTCTCTGGTGTATTGTTGTAGAATTATATCCCAGCAGGTTACAGCAATTTAAAGTTACACAGCTCCAGGATTGCACTGTTACTTTGGTAATAAATAACTCAAGCAGTGGCATTAAAATGATGGTGCGAGCCATGAAACTCAGAGGGGGAAATTGCTCTCTCCCTGGAGAGGGTGAGGGACCTTGGAGGGAGGGGAAATAACTGGGAAAGTAACTGTTGTCCCTGGCAAGAAGTGAATGATGTTCTAGGTACAAAGGTCATAGGTCACCTTTCTGGCCTGCCACTAATTGAGGCCCTGACGTGGTCAAGTAATGGCCGCCTCCTTGATCACCTGACTCCCTGTTGGATGAGAAAGTAGCTGAATATCCCGAACAGGAAACCGTGGCAAACTGTCAGCTGGGGTTTTGAGGGGGCATTCGAATGGCACGATCTGGCGGTACTTAGAGCCAGAAATGCTGCTGAAAAGCTAAACCCCAGATTCAGACCTCCCGAATCCCCTCATGCTGAGGTACCCAGCCCTAATGGAGGGCATTAAATCGACTTCACTTTTCCTAGCTGGAACCCCTGTAGTAGATCCCCGGTGGATTTCAGAATCCAGTCACTGATGGTGTGTATTGACATTAGAAATTTGCCTGATTGCTCCTCGCAGCAATTCATGAGGGCAGGTTAATGTACGTGTTCTCTTTGCTTTTGGGGAGGGGGTGACATGTTATTTGCCAACTGACATCGCTACCCTTTAAACTGAGCTGTTCAGCCTGAGGCTGGAGCTCACTAACAGAGGAGCACTCACTGCCACCTTCCATTGTGTTGGAAACTGAAAGTGCACAATGGGGGCACTAATGACTGTGAACACACTCAGTAGGTGTGGAATGTGACTCAACCTATGAGGAAGGAGGCTGTCACAAATACCAATTGTAGAACGTCTGAAGAGAAAGACCAGGCCCATACAACGTACAGCATACAGGAACACAAGCCACCTATTCTCCTGTCAAACTACAGCATTAATCCTCTGTATGTTACACCTCCCTGGCACAGATACTGATGGACGACTCCTGAACAGTTACAACTTTGTGCACAGAGGGAGCAAGGAGTAGGAATGTTGAACAGAGAGGGATAAAGGTGTCATTATTGCCAATGCCATGTATGTACAATATTCTCCCACTTCCAGATGGTGACTTAGCTCCCAACACACGGTCCTATTGCTCGAGACTTGTCTGTAGCCACATAGTACTGCCAGATGGAAGGAGATGCATTTAGCATCTACACTGGGACACTCATAGACACATGCAAGTTAATATCAGGAACATTTATGCATAAGCAGACTGCTGGACAAGCCTTTTACACTTGCACCACCAAAGTACTCTCAGTACCTTTTCTTCTTTCTCTCCCTCCCACTGCATCGCTGTGTACTCTCTGGTTTTCTAATTCTCTCATGGGACGTGGGCGTTATTGGCTAGCCCACCGTTTATTGTCCGTCTAGTTGCCCCTTGAAAAGGTGATGGTGAGCTGCCTTCTTGAACCGCTGCAGTCCGTGTGCTGTGGGTAGGCCCACAATGTCATTCGGGAGGGAATTCCAAGATTTTAACCCAGCCATGGCAATATATTTCCCAGTCAGGATGGTCAGACGCTTGGAGGGGAACTTGCAGTGCGTGGAGTTCTGCCTATCTGTTGCTTTTATCTTTCCAGATGGCGGTAGTTGTGGAACAAAAACAATATTGCTGGAAAAGTGAACAGGTCTGGCAGCATCTGTGGATGAGAAAACAGAGTTAATGTTTTGGGTCTGGTGACCCTTCCTCAGAACTCAGTAGTAATTGTGCGTTTGGAAGATGCTGTCTAAGAATCTTTGGTGAATTTCCAAAGGGCATCTTGGAGGTGGTACACACTGCTGCAACTGAGCGTTGGTGGTTGGGGGGGTGGGATGTTTGTGGATGTGGTGCCAATCAAGCGGCTGCTTTGTCCTGGATGGTGTGAAGCTTCTTGAGTGTTGTTGGGGCTGCCCCCATCCAGGCAAGTGGGGAGTATTCCATCACACCCCTGACTTGTGGCTTGTAGATGGTGGGACAGGCTTTGAGGGGTTTTTAGGAGAATTACTTGCTGCAGGATTCCTAACCTCGAACCTGTGCTTGTAGCCACTGTTTTTATTTGGGAAAACAAGCTGACCAGGTTGAGCTACAAACAACAAATGCTGGAGATCACAGCGGGTCAGGCTGCATCAAAGGAGAGAGAGGGAGCTGGCATTTAGAGTCTCTTCATAGCTGAAGTGAAGACTGGTTCACTGCAGAGGTTCAGAATCTCCCTGTTACTGAGGGCAGTCAGTCACTGGTGTGTCTCTGTGCCCAGAGAGTAACCTGCCACCTTCCAACACTGCAGCGTTGCCTTTGCATTGAGTCTCCTCCCAGATGGTGCCGCATGGCAACACATTTCTTCCGCTGTGTGTCTGACTCCAGTTATGGCACACTGCTTCTGTTCATCGACCCACAACAGACTTGAGGTCATCGAGTCAGAGAGGTCTACAGCACAGAAAAAAGGCCCTTTGGCCCATCAAGTGTGCACTGGTCAAAAACAACCACCTACCTGCTCTCATTCAATTTGCTAGCACTTTATCCCTCCCTCTCCAAATGCAGATTAATTCTGTCTTTCAAAATTTCTCCATGAAGTAGTTTCCCCATCACTGACTGGCATGTAGATTCCTGGTTTATCCCTTGCTGCCTTGAGTAACAGTACTCCATTAGCTGCCCTCCAGTTCTTTAGCACCTCCCCTGTGGTGAGAGAGGAATTGAAAATTGTCAGTGCTCCTGCTATTTACTCCCTGGCCTCGGTCAAACAGCCTGGGATCTGTCTCATCTGGTGCTGGAGACTTAGCTACTTTTAAACCCGCCAGATGACTCAGAACCTTCTCTTTGTGCTCGTTTCTCTAATTATATCACAGTTCTTCTTCCTGATTTCAGTACCCACATCGTCCTCCTCAGAAGTGAACACTGACACAAAGTGTTCATTTAGAAACCTATCTATGTTCTCTGGCTCAGCGAACAAATTACCCCCGCTGTGGTCCTCAATAGGACCTACTCTTCCCCTAGTTATCCTTTTACCCTCACCGTACCGATAAAATAACGGGATGTTCCTTTATTTTACCTGTCATTATTATTTCATGCCTCACCACCACCACCACAACCTCCATTTCTGCCCTCCCGATTTCCTTTTCCAGTTCCTCCTTCTACATTCTGTACTCCTCTGGGGCTTCTGCTGTTCTCAGTCCTCCATTCAGCTCAGAGAGGTGGAAAGGCCTCACACTCACTTTCAGTGATTGGTGTATGAGGAGACCCAGATCGCTTTGAACATTCCCCCCTCTCAATTTACAGCCTGTCAAATCATAGTCTGCCTTCCTGTCTTTGCCAGCAAACAGAATAATGATACATTTATCCACATTATACTGCATTTGTCCACTCACTCAACTTGTTTGATGTGAAGCGTCTCTGCATCCTCCTGACAGCTCACCCTCCCGACCAGCTTTGTGTCATCAGAAAACTTGGAGATATTATATTGAGATCCCTCATGCAAATCAGTAATAGATGCTATGAATAGCTGGGGTCCAACTACCAATCCCTGTGATACCCCACTATCCATGACGTGCTATTCAGAAAAAGATCCATTTATCCCTTGTCTCTGTTTCCTGCCTGCTAACCAATTTTCTATCCAGCTCAGTACAGAACCCCTGATCCCTTGCTCCTTAATTTTACACGTTAATCTCTCATGTGGGACTTTGTGGAAAGCCTTTTGAAAGGGAGGCAGTGTGAGAGGTGATCGAAAGTGGTCCAGGTACCGTGGACAGAGTGGTTCCTGAGCAGTGCCGAAAGTGCAATGGAAGGGACGATGCTCTTGGTGAAGCATCATGCTGAAGGCGGCATTGAAAATGGAGAGTCAGTGAATGACAGGGTGTATTCGAGCAGTAGCTTTGGTGGATAGACTCAATGAGTTGAAGGGCCTCTTGTGTACTTTATGCATCTACGATTCTATGAGTGTGATTTTGTGCTACTTATTATGGGGTTGTTTGAACCATGGGTTTGAATAATCCCATCTTCATGCTGCATGACTTTCTTGTATTCATTTTCACAGTTACACCTTCCTGAACAGTTAAAAGAGTGAAATATTTGAAGTCCCTCAAATGACTGATATCTTGCTAGTTGTTTTATCAGTGAATAAAAAATTTGTTACTCTAAGAAAACTATGAATAAAACAAGCTACATAAATCATCATCGTTTGAAAACGAGTGTTACTCAGGCACAATTGAGCTATCCCCTCCCTATCTCCCCACCTATACTCTCTCCACCTATCTTCTTTACTCTCCATCTTCTGTCCGCCTCCCCCTCTCTCCCTATTTATTCCAGTTCCCTCTCCCCATCCCCCTCTCTGATGAAGGGCCCAGGCCCGAAACGTCAGCTTTTGTGCTCCTGAGATGCTGCTTGGCCTGCTGTGTTCATCCAGCCTCACATTTTATTATCTTGGAATTCTCCAGCATCTGCAGTTCCCATTATCTCCAATCAGAAGGACATTCTCCTTTTCAAAGTTCCTCTTCAGCACCATGGAGAGTTCCAGGTTGGCAACACACCCATCCCCTGGTGCAGACGATGCTTTCTCTGCTGTTAATTGAAAATTTCTTCATTATGGTCTTGTTTTAATTCTTCTTCACCACCTCCCTCGCATCCCCATCCACACAAGTCTTTGGCCTCTCATGTTCTTGGCCTGCGTTGTGCCGATCCTGCACTCCCTGCCGTCACTTTACTTGCACGAGAGGTAGAGGGTACATTGTATCTGATGGACAGGTTCAGTGTTTGAAGAATCTGCTTCTCAACCTCCTTGAAGTCTCCACTACCAAAATCCTTTTCATAGTCAAACCTTCCTTTCTTCAACATAAGGTTAACTGGGCTTGAAACATTGACTTCTTTATCTTAACAGATGCTACCAGAGGTGCTGAGTTTCTCCAGCACTTTCTGTTTTTCTTTCCTGTAAATGTGTTTGCTTTGGAACAGTTCCCATGTGCACCAACCCTTACTGCCGTATTGTTGGCAGGCTTTATGTTATTTGATTAATTCATCAATGAGTCTTTGCAGTCATATCATATGTTTCAATTGGTGCAGCTATAAATTGGAACCAGTACTCCTAGATTCCAGGTCCTAGTTTTAAATATTAGTACTTTAAAAAAAAGAAACCTTCAAACTAAATAATCAGTCTCCCACATGATTACATAAGGAAAGTATCTGGCCTTCAACTCTTTGACCTCACCATCACTCACTCCCCCTGCTCGACTGCTTATTCTGTAGAAAAGAAAACAGAACAACCCCTCTTCTCTCATAGTGTTGAATTTGCTCATTCACCAATACCCCAATACCATCAGCTATTTTGTTGCAGCATTACTTTGAGGAGTAGTTGGTTGAAGGACACAGGGGCACACTTTTAAGTTGAAAGGCCGGAGTGTTACAGGTGACTTGAGGTAAATATTTTCCTCCAGAAGTTGGTAAGGGTCTGGAATGCACTGTGTTTGAGGGTAGTCAAGGTGGGAAACCTCACAACCTTTAACAATTACTTGGATAAGTGACCTGAAGTGTTATAATACAGAAGGCTGTGGGCCTAGTAGAGGAAAGTGGGTCTGGATTAGATTTAGTGCAGCTTTGGCAGGATAGAATCAATGGGTTGAAGGTCCTCTTGTGTACTTTATGCATCTACGATTCTATGAGTGTGATTTTGTGCTACTTATTATGGGTTGTTTGAACTACAGGTTTGAATAATCCCATCTTCATGCTGCATGACTTTCTCATATTCATTTTCACAGTTACACCTTCCTGAACAGTTAAAAGAGTGAAATATTTGAAGTCCCTCAAATGACTGATATCTTGCTAGTTGTTGTATCAGAAAATAAAAATTGTTACTCTAAGAAAACTGTGAATAAAACAAGCTACATAAATCATCATGATTTGAAAACGAGTGTTACTCAGGCACAATCGAAACTTGTCCTCTTGCGTCATTTTCATACAGTAAGTTCCACAGACACATCGTCATTGTGGATGCTAACCCTTTCTGTCCATGGTCAGGTTTAACAATGTCTGGAACAATTGTCTACTTCCAATTGATCAATGACGTTTCTGTGCTGCTTTTTTAAGTTGAACTGGAATCATTTATCTGATCTTTTTGCATCAATTTGCTTTATTTATTAATCTTTTCCAACAGTTCTTTTAAATGGGAATAGCTCTGCATCAAATGAAAAAAATTGAACCAGACAGTATTTAACAGGAGAAATGATAAATTTTAACATTGTCAAATAAAAGGCATGGTATACAGTTCACCAAATTCCCATAATAATCATCCGATGCCCTGATACTTTTCCCCCAGGACTATATCAGGCAGAGACTTGTAAATACGTCACTCATCCTTACTGTCAGTGCTAGTCACCTGTTGGAATAGCCTCCCATTCAGTGTAACCAAATTTATCCCACCTTTCACCAGCTCCTGTCTGAACTTTCTCTGTGTCAGCCCATAGATGCATGTGTTTGTACATGAACTGAGAAGCTGCAGCATAAACCCAACTTGTTGGGTAATGTATATCGGGTTACTGTAATATTTGTCCTTGTAGTAAAGATTTGTCACTGGCCAGTTTACCGAATGCACCATGTATGTCATCCACAGAAGTATGAAATTGGCAGAAATAGCGAAAAGCAAAACTATTGATTTTCTCCGATTTTTCACCTCTGTGTCATGTTTGTCCTCAGTGTTACTCCGGAGTGCCTTGCGGATTCTATTTGCTGCTATAATGTGTCTGATACTCAGAGCATTGAACAAAAGAATTAAAACCATTGGTAATAATGGGGTAATAATGCTGTCCATCCACTCATGTGCTTTCCAGAAGGGGGAAGTGTAATAGTTTGCAGTTGGGACACAATACCACGGTACATTGTCAATAAGAATGGCAGGTTCCATGAGATAGTAAAAGGGAATGCTCCTCACGCAGCTCACCACGCACACAGATGCTATAACTATTTTTGCTGTTTTCTCAGTGCAGTATTTTGTTTGTAGCTTCTGACAGCAAGTTGCCATAAAATGATCAAACGTGAAGGTGACAGTAAACCAGACAGAACAGTCTACAGCTACAATATAGGCCACAAAGTTTAGAGTGCACACTGGAGTCAGAAGCAGGAAGGTAATCAGAAAATATAAGCTATTAACCTTACGTAAGATCACATTGATGATAACCACCAACAGATCTGCTGCAGCCATGCTCGCCAGGTAACTTGTGATACATTTAGAATGACTGCGCCTTTCTTGTGAAAGGATCACAATAGCTATCAGGTTAATTGTCAGAAACTGAAACATATGAATTTACATCAAAATTTGTCCCAAAGCATTTCAAGTTAGTTTTTGCGGGGTGTTCTTCAAGGAATAGTGAACCAGAATCTCCAGGTACAGATACTTGTCCAGACAAAGGAATGTGTATTTATAATATTCCAAAGAATTTGAGCATGAACTTATAAATCAATCCAGTCCATGCTAATGACAGACAAAAAAGCAGAATAGATTCTTGGTCAACCATGTTACAGGAAGAAATCAGACCTTCAGTTAACACTATCCCTAGTTTCATGTCGTAACATGTCTGTGAATGTATCTGCAGCCACAATAAGGCAGATTCATTGGAGGCAGGGAAGTGAGGTGCACCTGATTGTGGCCAACAACATGAGGTCCTATACCTGTTCTTGATTCATTAGCTGCCTCCTTGCCCTACCTATGGTGAAGGATACGGCATTATGGACTAGGAGCTGCTTTCTAGCAAAAAAAAGGATGGAGAAGAAGAAGCTGTTTCAATTCTGTGGAACAGAAATGTCAGTTTTTGGTTTTATAAATCTATGCAAATTTTCGTTTAAAAGATCATTTTTGAGATGGGCAAGGGAATCTGTAATGTATGAGCAATGTGAGACAGTATTGCTGTTTGACACAGTGAAAGGGACAATTCAAAACTGAGTGGAATCGAAAGGCTTTTGAGTTGAGGAAGTTCTCCATGCCAATAGTCTTCTGAACATTTGAACTATATGAGTGATGAAAATCTGCACATCCCAGGGCGGTGGCAGAACAGAAACATCCAGATCATTTAGACAGAAACCATCACTTTCTACCATTCTCTTCAGATGGAAAATAAAACAGAGAAAAAAAACAAGAAAACTTAACAGGAGGACCTTCGAAAACTACAACAAAACCCAGATTGACCCAATCAACCATTAAATAGAAACACAATCATCAAACTACACACAGTGTAACATCATTGGTCTGAGAGAAAAGTATTGTGTGAAAATAACTCTACGTCTTCTGGTCTGGTCTTGTGGTCTTCAGAATTTCATTTACCATGACTATATCCCTTTTTCACTCATAGTGTATATGTCTGTTTCAGTTGCAAATGTGAATTGGGGGAGATGGTTGGGAGGATGTTGAAATGGAATAGTTTAAGTCACATAGTTACAGATTAACTAAAGACAAAGAAAAGAAAGGACGCCTAAATTTAAGTGTGTTACAATAAATAGTAATTTTACAGTTACTGAAGAAACCAGATGTAAATTTCATTTATCCTGAACAGCAGTAAGCCAGGCAAATTGGTCAGCTCATTGGGGTTTTATACATTATGCCTTATATAAGAGTGCAGCAGAATTATTGGTACTCTTCCCGTTGATGCCAGAAGAAATGTTTGGGTGTTCATCCTGGATCTTTTGCACATGGATAATACCAGATTAGTGTGTCTCAGTTTTCTTGTCTTAATATTGAGATCAACACCTTCAAATTGTGAACCATTTCTTCTGCTTTGCAAGCTTGTAGTCATGTCCTCTCTCCTCTCCCCCCATCCCAGTGTCTGTCTTTTCAAGCCTGCCAGGAGACACACCATTGTTCTGCCAATTTCACATTCTAATCACTTAATCTGAACTATCAACATCTTTTCTCCACCAGCATCCTACACCCACTACCCCCACACCCACCGCCCCTCCTACAAACTAAAGCATAAATGCTATCCCCTCCACACTTCACTTCAGCTCTGGTGAAGAGTTATCTAGACTCTAAGCATTCGCTTGCTCTCTCTCAATGACCCATTGTGATCTCCAGCATTTGTTGTGCTCAGTACAGATTCTAGCATCTGCAGCAACTTGCTCCAACATTGCTAAGTGAAGTTCAACACAGATAAATGAAGTGTGCTGCATCTTAATAGAAGAATCTGACATGTCTTGTAATTTTTGGAAGGTGCAGGTCTAGCCAGGGTAGAGGAACTGGGGAGAGGTGAAGCACCAATAGGCCAATCACCAAAAGGTACACCATGTGATCCAAGGCTAATGCATCAAAGGACTTGTCTATATTTTGCACAGTCAAAGTGCCCCTGGGTAGCAATGACTACAATGTGATTGAATTGTACACAGAGTTGGAGGGAGACCAGTGAGGGTCGAAGAGCACTATTTTAAACTTAAACTGAAACAAGGGCAATTATGGGACCATGAAAACAAAGCCAGCAAAGTCAGCTGACAATTTAGGTTAAGGTTAATGGTGAATACAAATACAGCAACAAACGTTTAAGGGGGTATTCCAGAAAATGCAGAATAGATGCACTTCGACAAGTAAAAAAATGCTAAGGCATGAACCTGCATTCCATGGTCAAATGAAAAAGTCAAAGGCAGAATCCAAGTTTCAAGAAAAGATGCATAATTCTGCAAAGTTAGGAGGCTGGTCAGAAGATTGCACTGCAAATAAAAACCAGCAAAGAATTGCTAAAATATTAATAAGGAGGGAAAAAGTGGAGTGCAAGAGAAAATTGACAAAAATTGTAAAGCAGATAGGAAATGTTTCTTCAGGTATTCAAATCACAAAGAGTGAGCAAAACTGATACTTATCCGACAGAAAACTGAGTCTGGGGAATTAATAATGGAGGATAAAGAGAAGGCAGACAAATTGAACAGATATTCTGTGTTAGTTTTCAATGGAGAGGATACAGCATCCTGGAAATAGCTGTAAGTCAGGAATCGAAAGGGGTAGAGGAGCTCAAGAAAATTGTGATTGCCAGGGAAGAATTACTGAGAAAACTGTTGGGACTGTGAGTTGAGCTGTCCATAGATCATGATGGATTTCAATCTAGGGGCTTAAAAGAAGTAGGTGGTGAGATAGTCGATGCATCAGTTTTAATTTCTAAAACTGATTAGATTCAGGGAAGGTTCTTTTGGATTGTAAAATAGGTAATGTAACCCTATATTCAAAAACTGAGTGAGGGAGAAAGCAGGAAACTACAGACCCCTGGCCAAACTGTTCCAGTGCAGCTACAACACTGGCACCGACCCAACAATGTGAATAATTGCCAAGGTATGCCCTGTCCACTAAAAGCACAACAAATCCAACACAGCCAAGAAATGCCTCTTCAATCTACTGTCGCTCATCAGTAAGGTGACGGAAGGTATCATCAACAGAGCTATCTGCTCAGCAATAACATGCTCAGCGACACCCAGTTTGGGTTCCACTCAGCTCCTGACCTCATTACAGTCTTGGTTCAAACATGGACAACAGAGCTGAATTACAGAGGTAAGGTGAGAGTGATAGCCCTCGACTTCAAGATCGTATTTGACCAAGTGAGGCAATTCAGAGCCCTTGCAAAACTGGAATCGATGGGAAATCAGGGGGCAAACTCTCCACTGATTGGAGTTATACCTGCCACCAAAGAAAATGGTTGTGTTTGCTGGAGGTCAGTCATCTCAGCTTCAGGATATCTCTGCAGGGGTTCCTCGGTGTTGTGTCCTATGGCCAACCATCTTCAGCTGCTTCACTAATGACGATCCCCCCATTATAATGTTATGGACCAGAGCAGACCCCCTAAAAATATATTAAGAAAGTAGTCTAGACCTTTTCTTTTATTAAAGGTAAATGCGAGGGGCTATGTTCCAGATGCAATTCAATTGGTCAAACTACTTGAAGTTAGGCAAAACAATTTTCCAAACACTATAGTTCAAATACAGCAAAAGAAAGAGGAACTTGGAATAACCTAACTGCATGGGAAATCTTAACAGAATGATAGATTGTTTTACTGATAAACAGTAACTGTTACAGTATAGTAAAATTCCATTAATAAGCCCTTGGCAAAAGACAAACTCAGATAAGATTGCCCCACATGCAGTTCTCCAATCCAGGAGGAAAGCACATCAAAAGTCAATTCTGAGAGAAAACCTAGAGAGAGAATGAAGCAGCTTGAAGGGATTCATTGCCTTCCAACCCTAATGAGACCGCAAAAAAAAAACTGCTGAAAGCTAAACTACAAATCCTGGATCTGTGAAAGGTCGACATCCTGCTCAGGCTGCTTTTATTGTTTCAACTTGTGAAAAAGACACCCAAGATCTCACCATGGTTATCTTCTCATAGACTGCTCAGAATTTGTCCCCCAATCTCGCTCTAAAAGATGCCAGGCCAAAAGTATCATGATAATAAGCTCAGAAATGATGATGTTCACAGATGATTACACAATGTTCAGCACCATTCATGACTCCTCAGATACTGAAGCAGTCCGTGTTCAAATGCAACAAAATCTGGACAATATCCAGGCCTGGGCTGAAAAGTGTCAAGTAATATTTGCACCACATAAGTGTCAGGCAGTGACCATCTCCAGCAAGAGAGAAGCAAGCCATTGCTTTTTAACATTCAATGGTGTTACCATCACTAAATCCCCCACTTTCAATATCCTGGGGAATACCATTGACTAGAAACCCAACTGGACTCACATGGCTACAAGAGTAGGTCAGAGGCTGGAAATCCTGCAGTAAGTAACTCACCTCCTGACTCCCCAAAGCCTGTCCACCATCTACAAGGCACAAGTCAGGAGTGTGATGGAATACTCCCCACTTGCCTAGATAAGTGCAGCCCCAACAACGCTCAAGAAACTTCACACCATCCAGGGCAAAGCAGCCCACTTGATTGGCTTTGTATCCACAAACATCCCACTCCCTCCACCACCAACCTCAGGAGCAAACATGTGTACTATATGCAAGATGCACTGCAGAAATTCACCTTTGATGGAATTTTCCAAACCCACAGCCACTTCTACCTGAAAGAAAAAGGGCAGCAAATACATGGGAACACTACTCCCTGCAATTTCCCCTCCAAACCACTCACCATCCTGAGCTGGAATTATATGAAGAGGCATTGAAGCAGAGGCATTATTGCGTCAGAAAAGAAATGGATTATCCTTTCATTTTCTGCTGTGTAAGAAGGCAGCTCACCACCGCTTTCTGAAGGGGCAACTAGGGACAGGTAATACTTGCTGGGTCAATCAGCAATGTCCATATCTGTAAATGAGTGAAAGAAGTAGTTCTGAAGAAACTCACATCCAATTTAAAACGTTGACTCGTTTTCCTCCCATTTCAGATCCTGCCTGGCCTGTGGATATTTGCCCTTCAATTTCTGTTTTCATTTCCTGCTTCCAGAACCGACAGTGTTTTGCTTTGTCCTTTGGTTTGGAGGTGAATGAACAGTTTCCTGAGTAGTTGTACAGGAGGGGTGGGGTGGTGGGCTTGATAGTTTTGTACAAAACAGAGCTTTTCCAGGGTGGATGAAATGTTTGATGAACCACAGAAGTGGTTTCGAGGAGCGGGGATCATTCTATTTACAACTGTTCTATTGTGACAGCCCCTTCAAACTGAGCCTGCTCCTTTTCATCACCACCAGGCCATACACTAACAACTCAGCTCAACACCAATATTAGGGTGGAAAGACATCAAATTCCCCTTTCTTAGAAATCTCAAAGAAACATAATGCTGTTTTGTTTTACAATTCCCTCTAATGAAGTCACACTACACGCACAAATCCTTGGAACAAAAATGACGTAGTTGTTTAGAAGGGCTAATTGATTGCTCTCTATAGATTACTGTCTCGGTGGAGACTCACATTGTTTAAATGGGGATTCCTCTGATTAAGCCTCTCCATTCTCCCAGTCAGCGCCCTGTGGTTGAAGAAGAGGCATTGAAGCAGAGGCATTATTGCGTCAGAAAAGAAATGGATTATCCTTTAATTTTCCAAATTGATCTCATTTACTACCCGGTTCTTGCAGCTGTCAGTGTCCCTGGTAAGATGTTCAATGGAAGGAGAAAATGTTCATTCTTAAAGTGCATTTGCTTATGCTTTGTATTTCCTCTTTCTCTGTGTCAGTCTGAAATGTCCCTTATGATCCTTCGATGGAAATAATGTTGGAGTGACACTGGGGGCAAAAAGAGCGAGAGTTTGGAAGGTGCTTCTCCACATGGTGTCTGTGGCCTGGCCAACTCAATGGACCCTTCTGTCTATGTACCTCCATCGGCTGGATAGCCACCAGCTACAGGATCGGCCTCTCAGGATCAGAGGAAGGATGTAATTGCTCTAGAAAGGATGGAGAAGAGGTTCCTTCAGATGGAGTGATTCAGCTCTGAGGCTGAATCTGGAGAGGCTGGGGTTGTTTCCCTGAGAACAGAGAAGGTTGAGGAGGGCATTGAGGTGTAATTAGCTGTGAGGGGCAGAGACGGGATAGATAGGGAGACACCTTCCTCTTTGTAGGGGGATCAATAACCGGGTTCAAGGAAAGGAACAGGAAGTTCTGAGGGGATTTGTGGACAAGTGTATTCACCCAGAAGGCAGTAAATGTCTGGAACTCACTACCTGAAAGGCTGGTAGAGGCAGAAACCCTCACAAAATTGAAGAGCTATTTCGATAAGCACTTTGAACATCACAGCATGCAAGGCTATGGGCCAAGTGCTGGAAAATGGGATTAGAATACATGGATGTTCAATGATCAGCAGGGATATGGTGGACTGAAGGGCCTCTCCAGACTGTAAAGTGTCTGTGACTCTATTAATAAACCCTAAAGCATTGCGCCTTTCCCAGAGGCTGGTGGCAAGTATTTTCAGCGCGGGAATTTAACCCAATTTTGGTAATGTTGTATGGTAAATAGTTTTAATAATTCCGTTGTCTGTCTATCCAGAGAAATCTCCTTGAAATAAAGAAACTATCCTCAGTGATAAAGAGGAGAAGGGAAAAAGATTGGATGGATGTTGATAATGAACATGGCTGAACAATGTTAAAAAAAATGCTCTCTGCAGTGAGCAAAGCAGATGGTATTCTCCAGAAGGAACACTTATGTTTGAAACATATGAGTGCACTTCACTTCATAAACTTCAAAATGGAACTCCAGGTCATTTCGCAGTGACACTCGTTTCATCCTTATTTGCCCCTCTGAGTTGGAAAAAGCTGACTCTGCATGGATGTTTATCTTGTCAATGGCTCTATCCAAAAATGCGGATGGTATCGCACCAGGCAGCGATGACAATGCATTTACAAAATGTGGAGCTGGTGGAGCACAGCAGGTCAGACAGCATCGGAGGAGCAGGACTTTCCTACGGTTCCAATGCTGTCTGACCTGCTGTGCTCCCCCAGCTCAACATTTCATCAACTCTGACTTCTAGCATCTCCTGTCCTTACTTTGTCCTCGTGACAATGCATTGCATCAGGATTCTGATGTCGATAAATGGCTAATGTTATAGCCAGGAGTGACAGTTCTCACTGCACTCACTAATATTTCACTGGGCTCTCAGTAGCAAAGCAAAATCCGGTCCAATTAGTTATTTCATTTTCATAAGTGCTTCCACTGTGGGAATACACCTTGTTTGCTTGTGCTTGAATCCAGTTTGGATTCCGTTTCTGGTCGGTACAGATGGAAAGGGAAATCTGGAGGCATCAATGATCGGCACAGACCTACCCTTTGCATTTTCTGTCTTGTGTTTGTCCGAATGCCATACTTGGAATCGGAGGTTTGGACCTTAATGTTACAAAGGAGTTTGACAAGCACAGCAATGGGTCTGTGCGCCAAATTGTCAGAAGTACAATCTGCAGAGTATGGAACTGTCAATGCTTATGACAAAGTCAAATGCTTATGAGCTTACGCCTGAACATATCCATTGAACCTTTAGCTGTCAAGAAAAGAACATAATCAGACAATTCTGGACTTTGTAAGGGAAGATGAAATTCTTTGGGATTCATGTTCTAGATCACTCAAACTAGAGGAAGATTTTGAGAATATGAGGGAAATTATGCTTGTTGAATAACTCATTTCCTGAAAGTTAATACCTGATGCTCATCCTTAACGTGTTCATTTATATGTAAGAAACAGCAATTCTAGCAAATGTCTCTGATATTTCTGGTAGACAATAACAGGTGGGGATATGGTCATATGGTAAACAACCAGGACATTGAAGGAATAGAAAGCCTGCTGATTAAGAGGTACTAATGTTAGAAAAACTATAGGGATACCAAAATAATAAAGGAGAAAAGTGAAAACCAAGAAGTGATGTAAAGCAATTAAACTGCTTTCATAGTAATAAGATCAGACATACCAACACCAATTGCTGGCAATTAAATAGGAAACTAATTGCAGGATTGGGAAAGTGAAGGAGTCTTCAGAAAAGGAGGCATCAGGGAAGGAAGTAGGCCCTAAAAACGTAGCAGGGATACAAGGTTAATGTGTTTCCTTGGAACGCACTAAGAAAGAAGTCACAGATCTGGACAGCCATGAATTCTCTCTTTTGAGAATTCACAAGGACACTTGGACCACTGGAGGCTCTGAGTAGCTTCCATCATAAGGCGAGGCAGTTCCGTATGTTTTCGATCAAGGAGGTGAACCTATAAAGACATTAAGGTTCCCTGGAGCAAGTCAATCGCTGACGCTGATACTATTTGTCTTCCAGCGGGGTCGATGAAGGAGAAAATATTAATTGGAGATATTCTTGCAGGTTACAAACCAGGTCCATTACCCAAAGTTGGGTCAAGAGTGACTTGGCAAGTGGAGAAGTGCTAGTTAGAGTAGGGAAAATAAATTCCTACAGAGAAGAAATTGATCTTATTTTGGGAAATGAGCTGGCAAATTCAAAAATATCAGCTTCACCAAGGGTAGGAGAATGAAGAGTAGAAGTAAAAGAGAAGGAAATATTGCAAGCAGAAGATCCTGGAATGTTCCCTGATGGAGTCGTGACTAGATCTCAGGCCCATTAAATTACACTGAAAGAAAAGGAGTGCCCACAACAGGGGGATAATTTGGAAATTGAGTTAAATTTTCAAAAATTGCCTTCATCCAGTTCAGTTATCGGACAGAGAGAGAATAAGTTTCAGATTTATAGACCATCTTATTTAGCAGAAATGCAACAATCACGTTTGGAATTGCAAGAGTTGTACCAAACTGCTACTCAGAAATTGATTCAAAGACAATACCTGTGTGTTATTATTTCAAAAATAAAAATGAGGGAATGGAGACCACCTCAAACATTATCTGATGAGGAATGGACAGTGATCCGTCAGATGGCAGATATCTACCTCTATATCTGAATGCAATCTAATGAGTAATTCACAAAATTTCAAAGGCAGGTCGTTTAGGAATTGGGAGAACACAGGCTAAAA